>NW_025802777.1:10772958-10840715 GCF_021613505.1 Equus quagga
CTGTCCGTCTATCCATCCATCCATCCATCCATCCATCCATCCATCCATCCATTCACCCATCCGTTTATTCACTGGATCCTTACTCTGTGCAAAGTATTCTGCTAGACCTTAGGATTTACAAAAGAAAATGAGACATAGCTTCTACTGTTAGAAGAGCTTGGATTCTAGTGGTGGAGTCAGGTTGGAAACCTATAAATATGACTCCATATGAGGGAAATAACCAAAAGCCTGAGGAGGTCGGAGAGGGCTCCTTGGAGGGAGTGATATTTAGTTAGGTAGGAATTTGTTATGCAGAAAATGGGGGAGAGGGAGGATATTCCAGACAGAGAGGCAAAGATGAGCAATAGCCTGCTGCGGGTTGGGCAGTTAAGGATCACGATCCTTGGTTAGGTTGGAGTTGCAATCTCATTCGCCAGGTGTGTTCACCACCCTTGTCACCATCAATTCTCCAACCATAAGGCAGGGAGGGCGAGGCCAGGAAGGGAGACGTGGCGCTTGTTCAGAGTCACGGAAGACACCAAACAACTAACTTCTTTTGAGCCCTCATAAGCAATCCTGCCGGCATCACCTCTACTCTCTGCGTGAGAAGCCTGAGACTTAGAGAGCTTAATGAACTCACCGGGGTGTGCCACACCTGCAGGCGGCAGAGATCTGGACCGGGCCTTCAAAGCCCAGCCGAGATTAGACACACTCACTGTCTTTTTGGTTAATGGTTGGGGGGGATGAGCTCGGAGGACGAAATTGGTGACCATCCCCATACTGGAGTTAAAGCCCTGAACATTAGCTTCCTCTTCTGCTAAAGGCTGCCTGTGAGTTCCTGTCAAATAAGCAGCCAGGCTGCCCCGAGGAGATGCTGTGGGCAATGCCATGGGCACAGCAAAACCCCAGGCCCAAGAGAGACGCCCAATCTGCCAGAACCAACCTGCTCCAGCAGCAGCCCCGGGTTCTTTGATCCCCAGCATTCACGCTCCATCCCCTCCTCTCTCCATATGGGTTTTATAAACAAGATAAAATCAGAACATCAAAATTAAACAGACTCTGCGAGGCCTCTTTCGCTGGCTAGGGCAGCCCAGCACTGTTTTTCCAGATGTTTTCCAGGCCCATTTCTAGGAGAGGCCAGAGGTGAGGAATCGGGGCAGAGAAGCAAGTGCTGGAAGGACAAGGGAGACCTCGGTACCAGACCGCCATCCGAGGGTGGGGAGATCATCATCAACAGAACAGACGTGGCACGAGAGGCCTGTGCCTCCTTGTCTTCGTGTTTTATGACCACTACTACCCCGTTCTCCTCCTGCTCTGCGCCCTGAGTAACGCACCCAGTATCCTGGTTGCTGTCTTCCTGGAAAAGACTTTAACAAGGCTCCAGTGAAATGTTAGCTCAGCCCCACTCGTCATTCTCAAATGCAGGCCAACACCACCTGGTGAGGCTGGTCCAGAGAAATGAAGGCCCCCGAGCTGGTGGCTGTTGCAGGGCCAATGCCTGGGGTGGATCTTGAGTTCCTTCTATCTTCCTTCCTCAGTGAGGTTTGCACTGTAAAATGAGGCTGCAGATCAGCATCAAGCTGTGAAGCCACCAGGGTATTAAGACCAAGACATTCACATTTTACTGTTTAAACTTTAAATTGTCGGGGGAAAACCAAAACTCCTATCGGATTGGCAAGTCAAGCTAGTCCACTATTTGTTGGTACTGTAATTGCGGGAGAAAAGAAATTGTGTGGTATGCAATTATGAGTCAGTAAAAAAGAAGTCAGTAAAAGACAGAGTTGGGATTTGAACCCTGGGCAGTCTGAGTTTAAGAGCCCATAATCTTAACCACTACGCCACAGAAGCCATAAGGCCTAGCCTGTGCATTCCCTGATACTAAGCATTTGGACTTCAACAGGCACAGCCAGCTCAGGCCACTAATCTTGCCAAGAAACCCAGAGGGTAAAAACGGGACCCCCGCTCCCAGTTTCAGAGCACGAGGGACTGATGGGAAAGTCCTGGGGGTGCCGAATGGACTTCGATCTGGTCTGGATTGGGGGCTACCCTATGAGTGCCAGTTCTCAAAACGTCACCTGCAGCAGAATTGTTCTGAGGGATCGTTAAAATGCAGCGTTCTGGACCCAGAGCCACAGACTCAGAATTTGGGGAGATGCAACTCTGAGAGTACATTTTTAACAAACTCTCCCTGCTCCATACCTCCCCCAGAGCCCACAGTGATACCACTGCACAGCAAAGCTGGATAAGCACCGAGGTCACTGCCCGCCTCCCAGCTCACCATTCTGACATCATGTCTCTCCTTCCAGGGGCCAGGAACTCTGGGCATGGGTGTGGATAAGCAGGGACATTTGATGACATACAGATCTTTCATTTATTACAGAGAAATTGTCATCCATGTGGATTACTGGGTTCTTTGGGGTATGGATCAGACAGGGTTCTCCAGAGAAATGGAATTAATAGGAGACATGTACAGATGGATGGATGGATAGATAGGTGATTGATAGATGATTGATAGATAGATAGATAGAGATGATAGATAGATGATAGATAGAGATCATTGATGATAGATAGATAGATAGATGATAGATAGACAGATAGAGATAGGTGATAGATAGATAGATAGATAGATAGATAGAGGTATAAACCTCTTTGTATAAATGTAAATCTCTTTAGCTAGATAAATGATACATTATGTATCTATCTATCTATCTATCTATCTATCTATCATCTATCAAGAGATTTATTTTAAGGAACAAGCTTATCCAATTGTGGGAGATGTCAAGTCCAAATTTTGTAGGTCAGGCCAGGAGGCTGGGAATTCAGGCAGAAGTTGATGTCACAATCTCAAGGCAGAATTTCTTCTTCTCCATGAAACCTCAGTTCTTTGCTCCGAAGGGCTTTCAAATCACTGGATGGGGCCCATCCACGTTATCGAGGAAAATCTCCTTTACTCAAAGTCAACTGATTGTAGATGCTAGCCACCCCTACAAAACACCGTCAGCGCAACACCTGGATTCGTGTTTGATTAAATAACTGGGCATATAGCCTGGCCAAGTTGACACACAAAACCAACCCTCACAGGATGCATCTTAATTGATTTAACCTACTTACCCAAGGTAGAATTGTAGAGAAAGAACATTTGTTGAATCACACACAGTAACATAATTCTATAGTTTATGGCAAAAGCTGACTTCAAAGGAAAAAAACCACATCTGCTGCCAGATTGAATCCTTTTAAGCTACCCAAAGCAGAGGGTCACTTCGGTAAAAAAGAACGCCTGGTTCAGCAAGCAGTGGCCTTTCATCATCCCGAGGGGTGTTTTGTCTCATCCTGCCTCCTGGCAGCCCCGCTCTGGTCTCATAATGAGCACTTTAATTAAGATGAATGTTTATAAGTGCCAGGGAAAAGCAAAATTGTGCCTTAATTACTTTGCCTCTAACCAAATAATTTTCCTAGGTATTCTTTCTTTCTTACCAAGAATTTTAAGAGACAAGCAGAAGGGCGGGAGTGCAGGCCATGGCTGAGGGAAGATTAATGTGTTTATCTAGGTTGGGGCTCTCAACATGGGGTCCACAGGTTTCCTGGGAATCCTCGCTTTTATGTATAAAACGTGCATGTGTGTTTACATGTAAGTGCCTTTTTTATGTGGAGAGAATCCATACTTTCATCAGATTCTCAAAAGGAAAAGTGACTCTTGAATAGGTTAAGGACCTTCTTACAGAGTTTGGGAAGATAATACCACTCCATTTAGAGGGCAGTGAGGTGGCTGATCAAGCAAGAACCATGGTAGTATGATTTTTTAAAATAAACTTTACTTTTTAGAGCAGTTTTAGGTTCACAGCAAAATTGAGTGGAAAGTACAGAGATTTCCCATTTACCCTCTACCCCCACACAGGCATAGCCTCCCCCATTGTCTACGTCCCTCACCACGGTGGTACATTCGCTACAATCGATGGACCTGCATTGGCACGTCATTATCACTCATGGTCCATAGTTTACATTAGGGTCCAGCTTTGGTGTTGTTCATTCTATGTGTTGGACAAACATACAATGACGTGTGTCCACCATTATGGTATCAGACGGAGTAGTTTTACTGCCCTGAAAAACCCTCTGTGCTCTGCCTGCTCGTCTCTGCTTCCCCACTAACCCCTGGCAACCACTGATCTTTTTACTGCCTCCGTAGTTTTGCCTTTTCCAGAATGTCGTATAGTTAGAAACATATAATATGTAGCCTTTTCAGATTGACTTCTGTCACTTAGGAATATGCATTTAAGTTTCCTCCATGTCTTTTCCTAACTTGATGGCTCACTTCTTTTTAGCACTGAATAATATTCCATTGTCTGGAGGTACCACAGTTTATTTATCCATTCACCTCTTGAAGGACGTCTTGATTGCTTCCACGTTTGGGAAATTATGAATAAAGTGGCTTTAAACATCTGTGTGCAGGTTTTTATAAGGAACCTAAGTTTTCAACTCTTTTGTAAATACAAAGGAGCATGATTGCTGGCTTAACATGAATTTTAGAGATCAATGAGATTTTCTCTAAATTTATTACTTGCACTGAGCACCATTTAACCCAGTAGATTGAAAAGCCATTCCTGAGAGTGGATAGGCTTCTCTGCCTGAGATGGCATGTTTTCAAACTGGTCGGACAGAAGGTTCTGGAGCTGAGCAACCTGGGTTCAGATTCCAGCTCTGCCACTTATGAGCTGTGTGACCTGTGTGAGTTACCTACCTTCTCTGTGCCAGTTTCCTCATGTGTAAAATAGGAACAGTAACAGCAGCACTACCTCATTGGATCAGGCCGTGAGGTCTAAGTGAGTTTGCACAAGTAACGCGCATAGAGCAGTTCTTGCAGAGTGTAAATGTTAGATTTGATCAAGTTTAGGGGAACCTGGGGTAGGCCCAGGAATCTGCATTTTTAACAACCTCTCCTGGAGATTCTGTTTGCAGGCACATTTAATCACACTGATGCAAACATGGGACTAAATTGAATGTGCCAGTTCATAGCACAAGACCCTGTTTTGTAAATCGCCACTCAGGATGCACAGAAATACCTGGTGCGCTTCTGGTCACTAAGCCGGGAGCTGTCTGGTGCAGCAGCTGGGCACAGCCAGTTGCAAGCCAAAGACAACCAGGGCCTGGCTCAGATTGGCCCTCTCTCCTGGGGTGGTTTGGGAGGTGCCTTACACTGTTGCAGGGGCTGCTTCTGGATCCAGGGGCTGCAGCGACAGCAGGATGCAATCTGAATGCTTCCTGGCAGTGCGGTGGGAACCGAGACGATGGGCAGAGCTTCCTGACAAAGACACGGAGCACAGGCAGTGGTTCCCTCCAGCCCTGCCTAAGACCACAGGGGAGCCATCTACACCAGGGCATCCACCCTCTCATCTGCTCAAGGCCACCCACCTCCAGGACCCTCCTCCCACCCTTTGCTCCCCGACTCTACTCCCTGGCCCTGGTTTCTCTCTCTTTGGCTTTCCCCTGTGGTTCCCCTTCTCTGCCAAAGTTATAGACGACCCAGTGGGCGTTTAGATTCCAAACTGTCCCAGACACTGATGGTCCCTTAGCTCTGGTTATGTTGGCCTGTAGGAAGGTGACGCTTCCAGACACCACAAATAGGCCAGACCCAGGCCCAGTCACGAAAACAATCCACAGAAGTGCCAGCAGCAGAGAGCTAAGTCCACAGGAAGCAGCGCCCCGGTCCTCGGGCTGGCAAGAGTGAGGCCCCACATGTGGGAAGCCCCTGCACCAGTTGGTGACTGATGTGGTGAAAGGTTGAGAACTGGGTCCAAGGTGGAAGGACAGAGACAAGCAAAGAGTGGGGCCCACGTGGGAAGTAGATTAACTCAAAGGTGGAGAAACAAGGCCTTCTGCCATCCGGAGGGAAAGCTCAGCGCAACCTCGGTGAGGTTGAAAACAGGGCCCGAATCCACAGGTGGCCATCAAGTGGCTCCAAGAGAGGGGGAGGGGCCCTAATAGAGGGATCAGGACCCCATCAGGACATGGCCCAGGGGTCTCCATACAACAAGCAAGTCACAAATCCCAGCACTAACAACCACTACTATAATCTGGGGCCCCTTGTAGGTGCCAGGTGTGCTGTCGGACACTCTGCAATGACTCCCCAAATTGAACCTTTAGTGTCAAAGCAGAACAGTTCAAAGGGTAGGAGTGGGGACTCTGGAGCCAAGAAGCCTGGCTCAACCCTGGCTCTAACGCTGATTAGCTCTGTGGCTTTGAGCTAGTTTCTTAATTTCTCTCATCCTCAGTTCCCAGTCCGTAAAATGGGTCTGACAAAGCAGTTCCTGCCTCAGTCAGCGGCTGTGAAGGTTCAGTGAGATGATCCACATAAAACACCAAGCAGAGTACCTGGCACGGGGATGGCAGTTGCTGTCACAGCATCACTGCTGTCATACTATTCCTATTAGGTGGGCTCTCAGGGCTGCGCTCACCTGGTGCATCAGTGGCGGGAGAGGAGCAGAGAGGTGGGCAACCTGACGCCCCCTGCACAACGGGATCCAGGCCCACTGAAAAGAAAGTGCTTCAAAAAATGTGCTTACCTCTGTTTGCCTCTGCGCACACTTTAGAGACGCCAGCAGACCACAAATGACCTTCCACGTGACCTTGGAAATGCAGACACACCACCCCGCAATGGAAACACCAAAACTTTCCTCACATGTGCTTTCTGGAAGACTGTTGCAGAAGACAAGGGTCTGTCTTTAGTAAAAAAAAATCACTGACTCAGAATGTCAACAATAATTATACTGAGAAGGGAAGGACAATAGGGGAGAAGTAAAAGCCGGATCCCTCAAGCCTTAGTGTAACGCTAGTGTGTCAATCTTTGCCCGTCTGACCTCTCTGCCTGGGCGTGTTGTCTCTACACGTCCATCGAGCTTTAAGATCAAAAGCCATCACATCCAATTATATACGTGATGTGGTTGCACCCCTCTGGGCAGAGGGCCAAGAGCATCTCACACAAATGTCATCATTTTGCAAATGTAGCTTATAATGAGTAGGAGTACCTGGGGGTGGGGAGAGACAGACATGCTGGTGGATGCAAGCAAATGCAAGAGAACTGAAAGGACAGAGGAGAGAGCAGAAGAGGACGAGGAAAGGCCAGCGCACACTCCATGGGGGTGGACGCATTGGGGGTGGGGCGAAAGGGGAAAAAGTGATGCATCATAATGCACTGATTCACCATGATGAAGGGCCATGAACTGGGAGGGGAAACTGAGGCCGGATGAGAGTAGATTCCCTTGGGGATGACTCCCAGGACTGCCACTTCCTGAGGTTGATCTTGAGCAAGTGCCTACTTAACCTGGCAATGGTAGTGAAAACCTTGGCAGGAAAGGCTATAAATTATTATGTTTATATATACTCAAACTATAGATAAGTATAACTATAATATTTATACATATACAAATATATATATTTTAAATGTGTCTACACTCCCTTCCTCCAACCCCTCGCGCACAGGTACATTGTAGGCACTCCAGCATCACTGACTGAGTAAAAGATCGGAGCTTTAGTGGGTGGGTTCAGGTTCAAGCAGACCCCCTGCTGGTCATCCTCTGGCCCAGGGAGTGGTGAAACACCTGTAGGCCACAAGCTCCTTAGATTTGAGCTTCTAGAGGGCAGGGAGGCGGGGTACACGGCCTGGTTGAGATCCCGCGTTGTCCACACTGTACGTATTCAGACAAATAATGTGGTGGAGTGGAAACAAGCAAGAGGAACTCCAGTTAGCCAATGGCGGGGCCCAGGGCCTGGTCTCCAGGAGACAGATGACAAGACAGACATATCTTGGAAAAATCCCAGGTGTTGGGAGTCTGTTTACACACACATGGGAGAGGGGCCCCAAGGGGGATCTTTACCTGGACAGTCAGTGCAATTCTTCAACAAAGCCCACTGGCCCGAGGAACAGAGACAGCTGCCCCCCACACCCAGGCAGATAATTCAGCTTAAGCTGGAGATGGCCTGTGTCCACCGGTTGGTGGATCCTCGCTGAGGACAGCAGTGCGGTGCATGGGAATTTTCAGGGCATCGAACTGGTCGCTGGCGACAAAAACCCCCACAGGACTTATTGGGCAGGTTTGGAGTGTGGCTCAGGGATCTCTCTGTGTCTCTCTCTCCCTTCCTCCTTCCCCCTTCTCCCCCTAATACTGCAGAGTGGGAGAAAGTCATGCACATTCAATGTTTGGAAAGGATTAATCCATTAAGCCAGATCAGATGGTTAGCTTTGGGGAGAGTGGGGTGGAGGATAAAGTTAGATTCTTTGCTTCAACCTAGACTAAAATTAATTCCAGATGGCTTACAGAATTAATATAAAACATGGAGCCATTAAAGAGGAAACTTCAAAGGTGCTACGGGCTGGAGGATGATCCCGCAGATGAACTTCTCAAACATAAAAGCACGGGAAGGAGTCACAAAGAAAAGCTTGCTAGATTTACATACACAAAAATATGAAACTTCTCCACACCAAAAAGGCAGCTAAACAAAAATCAAAGGGCAAATCACAAGTATCTGCAACATATACAATTGTAACACATACAATAGGGCCAATATTATGAGTATTTAAAGAATTCTTACAAACCAATAAGAAAATGAAAAAAAATCACAGAATGGGCAAGGAATGTGAATGTATGTTTCACAAAAGAAATAAAAATGGATAATATACATATGAAAGTAGTGAAAACAGTGAGAAATGAAATAAATATTTTTAAGCCAACAATAAAATACCATTTTACCTATCAAAATTAGTAAATAATTTGAAAATTATGTTGTTCCAAGGATGTGATTGTGATCGCACGTGCACGTTGCCATAAATTAGTGCAACATTTCTGGAAAGCAAAGTGGCAATATGCATAAAAGATATTAAATACACGCCTACTCTTTGAAAGGCAATTTCTGCTTTTGGAATCTATTCTAAGGAAATAATAAAAAACATAAAGACGTGGATAAAGACTCAGATTTAAAGATATTCGCTGTAGCGTTACTTAGAACATTGGGAAAGGCCCACATGTCCATCAGCTGGGAACTCATCTGAAAAAGGCACGTCCCTGTGATGTGTTATTAACTAACCAACGATCCTCATAAATCGGTGCTCAGTGAATGGAACTTTGCCACGCTATGGACAAATACGACCCCAGTTTTGGAGCATCTCTCTCTCTTCTCCCTATTTCTCTCTTTCTTTCTCTCTCTCTCCCTATTTCTCTCTCTCTCATTTTCTTTCTCTTTCTTCTCTCTCTCCACTCTCTCTCCCCTATTCTTCTCTCTGTCTCTGTCTGTCTCTCTCTGTCTTTGTCTGTCTCTATCTCTCTCTCTGTGTCTCTCCATCTCTCGGTCTCTCTCACTCATACACACACACGACAACAAGGAAATTAACCAAAATATTAATGGAGGTTCTCCCTGAAGGCTGAGTGTCTCAACAATTTTTCTGGACTTTTTTTACATGGAAGTAATACTTCTATGATCAGAAAAGTAAACCCTACCTTCATAATATAAAATACACAGATAGAATGAGCCCCATCTCAAAACAGCAAGCGGACAGCGCAGGCTCCACCAGCTGGCTGCTCCACAACGCTGAATGCACGCGGACACGACCACCACCCACCCAGACGCTAGAGCCATGGTTGGGGTATTTTAATAGGCCACACGAAGTGATGACAATCTAAGATTCTAGTAAATTCTTCCACAGGGCACTTGTGTGCAAAGTTCCACCCTGAGAGCTACCCAAGGTGGACTCGCCACCCCAACTTCTGAACATGGTCAGACGAAGTGCCAGGCTGGGGGAGCAGTGGTCAGCAAAGTACAAATTCAGCCCACCGCCTATTTTGGTACAGCCAGGAACTAACAGTTTTTTTTAAATGACTATTTAAGTGCCTACATAATATCCTCGATTTTGCCTCTTGGACCACAAAGCCTAAAATATTTACCAGCTGGCCCTTCCCACCCACCACGTGCTGTTTGGCTATTTGGACTTGAAACATACGTGCACTTAGTCAAACCCTGGTAACAATTTTCAAAAAGCAATGCTTTCTTTGGAAACTAAAAGAGTGATATTACCTACAGTTTGGGACAGTGTGTATGCAGGAAAACTCTTCTCTGATACTACTGGGGAAGGGGCACATTTTTAGTCCCTTTCTTCACAGTAATTTGAAATTACATATTGAAAAGCCTTCACAATATGCAAACTTATTTTCCTTTTTGGAATTTATTCTAAGGAAATAATTATATATGTACACAGAGATCTAGCTACACAGATGTTCACTGAAGCATTCACTGTGGAACTGAAAAATTGGAACCAGCCTCAGTGTCCAGCAATCAGAAATTTGTTCAACAAATTAAGAACATTCATTTGATGTAATATGATGCAGTCGTAATACAGGCATTATTGATGGACACGAAAAGATGTTCATGATAAAGTGCGGAGTAAAACAAAACAGGTTACAACAATTACACAATATGAGCCCACTCTTCATGGTTATTAGCATGCATAGAAAAACCCCTAGAAGAATATAAATAAAAATGCCAACAGTGGTTATCTCTATGTGATGGGATTGTGGGTAATTCTTATTTTCTCCCTTTTTGCTTATCTGGACTTTAGGATTTTTATACAAGGAACATACATTTTTTATGCCTCTGCTTCCTTCCCAGCTCTACATTCTGACGATTACACCAAAAGCTGATGAATATACAATCTTATTGATATGTCTTATACCATCTAATAGTAGTGTTGTACAAATATGATTTGGAATTAATTTTTGTGTAGGTTGAAATGAAACATCTAATTTTATTCCTCTCCTCGTGACCCAGTGCTAACCAATTGATCCAGCTCTATTGACCAATCCTTAGTAAATGTTTAATGTGCATGACCCATGACTCTCTCCTAGTCTGCTTGTTTGTTTTTTTTTTTTTTTTGGTGAGGAAGATCGGCACTGAGCTAATCTTTTGCCAATCTTTCTCTGTTTTTGTCTGCGGAATGCCGCCACAGCATGGCTTGATGAGTGGTGTGTAGATCCATGCCCGGGATCCAAACCATGAACCCTGGGCCACCGAAGCAGAACGTGCGAACTTAACCACTACGCCACCGGGCAGACCCCCATTCTGCATATCTTAAATGTGCCAGAAAGCTTCATGTTTCTGTTATCTATTGTTGCAAAACAATATACCCCAAATTCAGTAGTTTAAAGCAGCCACCACTTTCTTATTTGCTCAAAATGGTGCCATTTGGATAGAGTTTGGTTGGGAGAGCTGGTCTCTGCCCCACTTGGTGTCAACTTGATAGCTGGACCATCTAGGGCTGGCTGAGATTGTTCAGCTTGGGTCCTATGTCTGGGGCCTCGCCTCTCACTGTTGGATGGGGGTCCCCGACTCTCCTCCATGTGGCTTTTTCACAGTGGGCTTGGGTTTCTTCCTAGCGCACTCATCTCAG
Organism: Equus quagga; assembly: GCF_021613505.1. NCBI lineage: Eukaryota > Metazoa > Chordata > Mammalia > Perissodactyla > Equidae > Equus > Equus quagga. The sequence goes on from NW_025802777.1 coordinate 10,784,366, forward strand.
GGCAGGTGGACCTCTTACATGGCAGCTGGCTTCCCCAGAGCACAGCAGCTGTGGCCCCAGAGCTGGCTGAGCATCACTTCTGATGCAGTTTATTCATTAAAGCGGGTCCAGACCAGCCCAGATCCAAGGGGAGGGAGTCCCGGGAGGGGTAAGGATTCATTGGGGGCCACCAAACGAACAGTCTCTCACACTTGGCACTTACAGGAATATTTTAGCGAATTCTCTGCAAATGTACGCTGATTGATTACTAATAGAATTCATATTTCCTTATGTAGGAATTCTTAAACTCAGTAATACCTGTGAAAGGAGGGTTTGTTGTATATTTTACTACTAATTTGCACCTCTCATCTGATATAGTGTGTATTTGATCGCATCAAAGATCTTAAAATAACTACTTTCATACACACCACTCAACAAGATAACTGTCATTAAAATATCAACATCTACTTACCGTTCCCTTAAAAGCAGCTAATGGCATCAGTAAATTTGAGCTCAAATATTGCTTAGGCTCCAGACTTCTTTGGTGAGATTTAAATTAGGCTAAGTATTTTGGATACAAGTTCCAAAATCTTTTCCAACCAGGTCAGTGTTCATCTCAGATTGGCAGGAGGTACTAAAGGAGGCCACAGACTCTCAGCTGAAGTCACTCTGCTACGGTGGGCGGGCAAGGTGTTGCCTGGTTGGTGGAGGGGAGTGTGGAGAACTGGAGGGTTAGGAGTGAAATCTCTTGACCTCCCCCCCATCCACCTGCCCCATCCCCCACAGCACCAGAATCTTGCCTCTTATTATTCTCTGCCCTCTTCTGTGTGTTCAATCTCTGCTTGTCTGCTGGTTCATTGCCAAAATATCAAACTCGAGTCTATCTCAGATTAAGATAATACCAGCACCACACATTAACTGTCCCTCAGCTCCTTGTACCCCACCCGCAACTACTGCCACAGCTTTCCCCTTTCCTCACACCCAAACCCCCAACAGAAGTGCCTGCACTCACTGTCTGCCCTCCCTCACCTCCCATTCACCCAGTCTCCATCTTCCCCTGAGAGGTCCAGACAAAGCTCACCATGACCTCCACCACCAAATCCCCGATAGACTCTCTTTGACCATGTGGCTGAACTTCTCTTTGTACAGAAAACTTTGATCCTTCAATCTATTCTTTTGGGGCCACCCTCCTCCTTGGCTTAGTTCTTAGAGCATCTTGGTTATCTCTCTCTCTCTCTAACCAGCCTCCTGCACAGGCCCTTTTCTCTCCTCCCACACCTTGAATGTTGATGTGCCCCAAAAGGCTATGCTTGATCCTTTCTTTGTTTATTGCAGGCCAGACGTTCTTAATCTTGAATCCAGGACTTCATGATGTCCATTTTGGAACCAGAAACCATATGAAGATTTTTGAGTGTTATTTTTCTGATGAGAGGGCCAAAGCTTTCAGTAGATTCCTCAATGGTTCTATGGCCCCTACTTGGTGAAAACCCATTGTCTTAGGCCATTTCACCTTCTCTCCTGGCTTCATCAATCCCCCACAGGCTGAAGACTTGTGAATCTTCATCTCCAGCCCCTACATCTTTCTTAAGCCCCAGTGCTGTGTCTCCAACCTAGATAGCTCACAGTTACTTCTAACTCAACGTGGCCAAAACCCAACTCGCTATCTTCCCCTGAAACCTGGGTCCTGTTTCTCTCTTATCAAAGCTCCCAAACTAGAAAATGATCTCTTTTCTTCACTCCATATTCAATCGGTGGCCAAGCCCACTAATTCTCCTCCTTTCACATGGTTCCTGGGTCTATATCTTTCTGCCATCTCCCCCTTACTGCCTTGGTTTAATTCAAGAGTTGACGAACTTTTTCTATAAAGAGCCAAATGGTAAATATTTTAGGCTTTGTGGGCCATGTGGTCTCTGTCACAACTACTCAATTCTATCATTGTAGCTCAAAAGCAGTCCCAGACAATATGTAATAAATAAGTCTGGCTGCATTCCAATAGAATGATTCATGGATGCTGAAGCATGAATTCTATATAATTTTTACACATCATGATATATAATTCTTATTTTGATTTTTCAACCACTTAAAAATGTAAAATCCATTCTTAGCTTTTGGACCATACAAAAACGGATGGCAAGCCAGATTTGGACCATGGGCCATAGTTTGTCAGCTCCTGACTTAGGACATTGTCCCGAACAATCTTTCTTCCTCCAGGATTTCCCCCCTCAGAACTGCCTGCCAGGGTGCTCCTATAGTGATCTTCTTAAGAAAAAAGCTGTGGCTACCACTTTCTAGCTTAAAACCCTGCAACAGCTCCCATCAGCCTGATTGTAGTGTCTCTCAACCTTGGCACCATTGATATTTGGGGCTGGAGAACTCTTTGTTGTGGGGGTCTGTCCTGTGCATTTAGGATGTTCAGCAGCATCCCTGGGCTCTACCCATTAGATGCCAGTAGCATCCCTACCTCCTTGAGGGTGACAATCAAAAATGTCTTCAGATATTGCAAAATTACCCCTGGTTGAGAACCAGGGCCCTGGGAGGAAAGCCCAAGCTCCCTGGCAGAGCACACACGGTCCTCCCTGACTCGGCCCTGCCTTCCTCCCCATGGCACCTCATGCTCCCCACGCTTTAGCCACGCTAAGCCACCTGCAGTTTCCCAGGCATGCCAGGCTGTCCCACCTCTGTTCCCTCCAAGAACTCCTTCTCCTTCTGCCTGCTAGATAAACGCCCACCCACCTTTCAACACCTGGTGCAGGGCTCCCTTGTGCATCTCTCCAGGATGGGGAGATTGGAACTTTTCCTCCGCTGTGTCCTCACGGTCACCCCTACCTTCTGTCAAAGCCTCTAGAGCACCTGTAAGCCCTTGTTTTCATGTCTGTCTTCCACCTTCGATTGTAAGCTCCTTGAGAACTTGGGTGTGCCTGATCCCCTCTGTCGCCTCAGCACCCGGCTGAATACAGAAATGGGTAAACCAAGGCTCAGATGTTCAGTGTCTCTCATGGTTGAGCCCAAGACCAAGAACGTTCAAGGTAGACCCAAAGCTAGAGGATCAGTCTTTCCTAACTCCCGGCCCTCTACCCCGACTCTGCCGTGTAGACCCCCAGCCTTAGCTGTTGGTTTTGGCCTCTGAAAACTTTGCTCTTACAAATAAACAGGAACCATTTTCCAAATGAAAAAGCTAAATCGGAGAAGACATTTGGGACATGTTTTGCTGCATCCTATGCCCTCCGACCTCCTGTGAAAGCTCTGGAATTCACGGGCTATGCCAGTGGGTGAGGGAAGACTGGCTCACGGTGTGGGCACAGATCTGTGCACAAACCCAGACCAGGTGACCTAAAGAGCTACAGACAGCAGCCTGTCATGCGAAGCCAGGTGAGCTGGAACAAGTGGGAAAGACGATAAACACAAGATGTACCAGATTCTGGCAACCTGGATCCTTGCATGACACAGGATTTCCTAGCTGCTGCGAGCCGAGAAAAATTACCATAATTAACCCATGAGAAAGAATAATATTATGACACATGATTTTTCCAGCAGGGCTTTTGAGTTCCTTGGAGCCACCGGCAGCCACACTGCTTGGGGCAGCCGTGTACTATCTGAGACAAGCGGCTCAGAAAGAGCTTTAGAAAAGTATTCCCAAGACTGAGACATCAGGCATCTGGTTTTTATTTCAGAATCCCAACCCTTAATCAGGCCTGAAGGTCGCCAAGAGGATTATAAAACAAAGGCAAGAAGTTGAAAAGTGGCCTGGACCGTGTGAAGGTTGGGGACAGTTCGGCTTGCGCTTCTAAGGGGGGGCAGTGCCAGAGGCAAAGGACATCCAGCGCTGGCGATCTCACTCCCCGCGTGGCCCAAGCTCCTGGTTTTAACACAATGGATGGGGCACGAATGTTGCGCCATCTGGACCTCATTCAGGAGGCTTCCTCCGCCTGACTCAGGACCCTTTGCCTCCTCCTGCACTTCCCTCCCGCTTGACCCACCATCGATCTGTGCCCTGGGCAGCAAGCAGGGATGGTAGAGCTGCCCACTCCTTTCTCCAGACCCCCACTTAGAGTACACAGGAGGAGGGATCGGGGAGTGGCAGACCCTGACGCCCAGCAGCTGGAAGACAGGCTGTGATCCTCTCTCCAATTGCCCATCTTATAGAGGAGGAGCCCGAGGCCAGGGACAGAAACCACATGCCCAAGGAGGGTCACCTGAACGTGCCTGACTGGGATCTAAAGCTCTGCTCTCTCCCAAATGTCCAGCAATAGAGGATGGGTCCCATAAATGGCGATCTTTCTCCACAGTGAGAACTAAGCAGCCTTCGAGAGAATGAGGGCCCCCTTGAAGGGCTGATATAGAACAATCTTCAAGATACACTCAAAATGAAAAAAAGCAAGGTGCAGAAGAAAGGACCAAATCTATGTAGCTGCTTGGATGCTGTAATGGGTTGAATTGTGTCCACCCAAATATGTCAAAGTCCTGACCCCCAGTTCCTGTGAATGGGACCTTATTTGGAAATGAGGTCTTTGCAGGTGTAAGCAAGTTCAGGATCTTGAGATGAGATCATCCTGGACTGAGGGTGGACCCTAAATCCAACGACGAGTGCCCTTATAAGAGAAAGGAGAAAGAAGTTTGATACACAGAGAGAGCAGGCCACAAACGGAGTGAGACCAAATAATAGAAAATAAAAAATTTAAATCATAGCATTTATAACAGGGTCAAATGTATTAAATACCCAGGAATAAATATAACAGTTATGCAAGACCTCTACACAGAAAAATATAAAATATTATTAAGAAAAGTTAAAGAAGTTCTAAATAAATGAAGGCATATATTATGTTTATGGGTTGGAAGAGTCAATAATATAAAGATTCAGTTCTCCCAAATGGATTAACGCAATCCCAACGTAGAAAACGCAACCACAATCAAAATCTAGGTCGATATTTGTGAAAATTGATAAGCTGGTTCTAAAATGTGTCTGGAAGTTCAAAAGTTCAAGAATAGCCAAGACAATCTCAGAGAACAACAAAGCAGAGCACCTACCCTATCTGGAAGTCAAGACTTAGTATAAAGCTACAGTCATTAAGGTAGTGTGTTATTTTGCAAAAAGACAAACAGATGTATGGGATAGAATAAAGCACCCAGGATCAGAACCACTTATACATAGGAAGACTTTGGTTTTGATTTATAACATATGGTTTGCACTGCAGAACAGAGGAAAAATGGGGAGTTTTCTAATGGTTCTGGGTCAATTGGCTATCTATAAGGAAAAAGATTTCTCTTGCCAGTCACTTCACATCATACAGGGAAATCAATTCCAGATGAAGTGTAGATTTAAATGTGAGCAGCAAAACAATAAGAATTATAGGGAAATGTCTTTGTGACCAAGGAATAAGCGAAGATTTCTTAAAGACACATAAAACAATAACTATAGTGGAAAATATTGATTTACTGGATTTCACTGAAATTGAGAACTTGTGCTCATCAAAAGACACTATTAAGAGAGTTGAACCATAGAATGGGATAAGCCATCTGCATTCTACCTCATTGACAAAGAACTTGTATGCAGACCGTATAAAGATCTCCTCTAATTCAACAATAATAGCAAAAAGACAATCCTAAGGAAATAATGGGTAAGAAGCTCGAACAGCCATCTCACAAAAGAGGCTAGCCTAATGAGCAGTAAAAGTAAATAAAATCAATAAAAAAATAAGTTGGTGGGGCTGGCCCCATGGCTGAGTGGTTAAGTTAGCACACTCTGCTTCGGTGGCCCAGGGTTTCGCTGGTTTGGATCCTGGGCATGGACATGGCACCACTCGTCAGGCCATGCTGAGGTGGCGTCCCACATGCCACAACTAGAAGCACCCACAACTAAAATATGTAACTATGTACTGGGGGGATTGGGGAGAAAAAGCAGAAAAAAAAAAGAAGATTGGCAACAGTTGTTAGCTCAAGTGCCAATCTTTAAAGAAAAATAATAATAAGTTGGTAATAATTTGGTATGACAACCCTAGGAAATGGATACAGATGTCCAGACCTTTTTTGGGGAATGCATTGAGATCTTAAATTCCCTGTTATGGATCATGCACTGTTGAGGCCACAGCCACAAAATTTTTAATTCAATCAAAAAATAAAACAATTAGAAATAAATCAAAAGTTGTTCAGTCTCATCAGTCATCAGAGAAATGCAAATTAAAGCCATAAGGAAAACCATACACACTCATCAGAAAAGCTAAAATGAAAGAGATTGACAATACCATTTGGCGGCAAAGATATGAAGCAGCTGGAACACTTAACATCCCGCTAAGGAGCAGGTAGAGATACACCACTTTGGAAAACATTTGCAATATTTACTAAAGTTGTATCTATATATATGTTTACCCAAAGACAAGAACAGGGATGTTCATAGATGCATTATTAGTAATAGCTCCAAAACGAAACAACCTAGACATCCATTAGCAAGAGAACGAATCAAGAAATTGTGCTATTTTCGTACAGTGGAACACTAAATATGGAATGAATGCTCCACAGCTACAAGCAAAAGCATCATGGAGAGAGAAAGAAGCCAGGCTCATAAGAAGACAAACACATAATGTTCAAACACTAACCTATGGTGTTAAAATTCAGAGTAGAAGGAAGGATCCAGCAATCGAGAGCAAGCCCAAAGATCCTGATAAGGTTTAATTTCTTGACCTGGGTTGTGGTTACATTACTGTGTTCATTTTGTGGTAATTCACTGAATTGTACATTTATGATGTTTATGTGTATAAGATACACTTTCATGGGCCAGCCCTGATGGCCTAGGGGTTAAAGTTCTGAGCGCTCCACTTTGGCGGCCTGGGTTTGGTTCCTGTGTGCAGAACCACGCCACTGTCTGTCAGTGGCCAGGCTGTGGCAGCGGCTCACATAAAAAGTAAAAAAGGAGGGAGATTGGCAACAGATATTAGCTCAGGGTGAACATTCCCCAGCCAAAAAAGATACCCTGTCATGTATGAATGTTAGATATGAACTAGAGTTTCTCTTAAAAAACTTCGGGGAAGACCAGAAAAGTTCAGACATTCAAAAAAAAAAAAATCTCCAAGGTCTGAAAAAATTTAATATCTGGGGAGGTAGAAATTAAAGGGTGGTACAATTTTTAAAAAGCAATGTTCTTGTTACACCTCTTTGATGCCCTTTTCCCTCTTGCTGCACACCTTTAGGTAGCAGAAACACCTCTGACAGGGAGAGAGGAGGGGAAGGGTGGAGGATGGGAGAGACGGGAAAGGTGGGAAGAGAAAAGGAGTAAGAGGTGTTGGAATCAGAAAAACACTGCTTCCCATCTCCTCCTGTCTCACCATCATTTGGCCACCAGGCAGCAATTTTAAAAACAAATGCTCCTGAGGGTTGTCAGCCACTCACAGCAGAGTGTAGATCCATCAGTTTCGCTTCATCTTGTGCCCAGCTGATGAGAATTCAGGAATGGGGCCATTTCGGTGGAAGGAAGAGAAGACAGTGCTATTTTTGAATCAGCCCAGTAGGGAACGGTCCTGCTTGGATGGGTGACCATCGGAGGCCAGCTAAGGGGCAGTGTGGAAATCCCAGGCATATGGGGACAAGGAAGAGGGATGTTCAAGAGCCCAGAAAAGAGAACCCGTCAGCTTCCCAGTAATGCCAGGTGTCTGCCCCACCTGTGCATGTGTCTGTCTCGCTCTCCCTGACCCCCAGCCCTGGGAAGGTCATTAGAGATTGGCTTCATTCACAATCTCACCTGAGCCCGTGGTGCTCGCCTCTTCGGGGGGACCCGGGTGATGCCCAGCCCAGCTCAACCCCCCAGGTGCCGTTGAACCTGCGGGCTCAGCCTTGCCCCACCCTGAAGGCCTGAGGAGGGCGATTGAAGTAGACTGGGTCCCATGGCTCAGCGAATCATGGTGGCCTGGGGGCCCACACCAGCTCTCTGTGGCCACCATTACCTCTTGCAGACCTGCCTGAGTGCCCTGAGAGACAGCCTACCCACTGCCATCACACTGTGCTCAGCCAGGCTCCGCCAGGCTGCCTGCACCTCCTGCAGGCTGGATCCCCACGCACCTGCCTCACCTGGGGTGGATGGCCTGTCTGATTTCCAGGCCTGGCTCATCTCACCACCCCAGAGCTCCATTTGGTCAAGAGAAAGATTGTTGCTGCTGCTGCTGCTGCTGCTGGTAAACAAATACATAGGTTCTTCTGTGTGCCAGGCGTAGTTCTGCGCACTTTACTGGTGTTATCTCATGAACTCACACCAACCATATACAGCAGGTACTATTGATTAGCATTCTCATTTGACAGATGAGAAGCTGAGGCACAGAGAGGTTAAGAGACTTGGCCAAGGGCACACAGCTAGCATGTGGTGGTACCAGGAGTCATGCTCTGCTGAGTCGGGCAATGAGAAGGCTGAGTCCAACCACAAACTACTAGCCCCAACATGGGAGTGACCACATACAGCAAGAAGGGCAAGAGGCTCCAAGAAGTGAAGCTGGCATGATGCTTCCACTCAGGCCACCCCTGCCAACCAACACGAGCATAGCCTCTCAGCACGAGGCTGGGACTCCAGCACCCAGCAGGGGGGAAGGCAGGCAGCCCCAGCACCAGAGTGGACTGGTTGCGTGCTGGGCTTGGAAGCCGCTGCCCAGGAAAGCCCCGGCAGGGTCAGGCCCTGCTGAGGCCACAGCCAGAAGGTTCCTGCAGAGGTCGGAGGAAGCCAGCCCAGCTCCAGCTTCAAAACTAGCCTGTGGTCGTGTCATCTCCTCCTCCACTTGCTCGTCCCCCTTCTCCCCTGTCACCCCCGCTGCTTCCTTCTTATTATCTGAACGAGCCCTCACTGAAACGTAAGCTCTGAGGTCCTTTCGATGGAATAGACTCCATCAAGTCTGCCGGTCCTCTGCATTCATGTGTGGCCTTTTCCCATGTGCTCTGTGCTCAGGGCTGACTCCCCTGCCTGCACCACCCAGGCCTCTGGGGGCTGCCCGATGCTCCTGCAGGAAATGGGAGGACAGGAGGGCAGAAGGCAGGGCCGTTTCCTTGGTTCCAGTGACAACCCCTCACTGGGCTCAGATGACACCACTTCCCCCTCCTCCCTCCACCCAGGGCTGGGAACAGCTTCCCCTGCTGTTGGCACCTGGGAGCCCCCATCCTCGGTCCTCCCCTGGTCCTGTCACAGCTCGGGAAACCGAGCCTTCAGCTCAGGTCCTCATCCCCACCATTTGGATGAAGTGTTTCTTGTTGGAATCCTGTCTGACACATAAGGCAACACTCCTTTTCTGTGTCCATGGGTTAGGTGTCTGTTGTGTTCATACAAATTGTGTGAACACAAGTTTTCTTTCTTTCTTTAAATTAAAAAAAAAAATTTGCAGCTCTCTTTATTTTTACATTATCCTCTGCTTCTGACATAACAACTAATAGTGCCTTGTATCTGCACTGAGGTTTTGTGTGTGTGTGTGTGTTTGCCATCAAGGGAGAACTTTTATTGTAACTATGAAATTTAGAACCGTCTTGAAAACAAACAATATCTTAAACAAAACAAAAAAGTTTTTTAAATTACAAAGTAAGAAAAAAATTGGGTGCAAATTTCAACTCCCTAACTTAATCTGTGAATTTAGGCTTAATCTAATAAAAATATTAAGAAGTTTGAATGGGGAGTTGCTGTTGTTGAGGGTTTTTTCCAATTGTTTTTTAAAAACCACTAAGCATTTATTCAGATAAATATTAAATTACTTGTACAGACTTCTATTAACAGCTCACAGCAGACAAAAATCGTCTGTATCTGTGTCAAACTTCAATGATGGTCAAAGTCATAGTGGACCTCTTATTTAAATCAAAAAACAATACTTATATTACTTAATTCTAGAGGGCCCGATGATATGAAAATAATGGATTCATAAGAGTTACATTAAATGAATCTTTATTTAAAAATACCATCTTGAAATTATCACGCTCTATCTACTTGCGTAAGAGCAACTGCAGCATCAATTAAATAACAGGAGCTAAACTAAAAACCCATCCTCCCAGACTTCCGGGCCTCTGGGGGCTGCAGGAGCGGCTGGAGCACCGGGGCCTCTCGGGAAAGGCTGGCACGCGGACTCGGCCGTGGCCAGCATCTGCCTGGTGCGGTCATTTTCTCTTCTCAGCCTGTCGAGCTCCCTCGTGGTCAACACGGCCGCCATCCAGCTTTCTTGAGCTCTTTTTGCGTGGAAGACGATCTCCTTGCGAGTGTAGGTGGTGGTTCTCTCCACTTCTCTGCCCAGGTCCTCGGCCATCTGCTTGTAGAGGCTGAGAATCTGACAGGCCGAGGTCATGTTTGCATACGCGCCGGGAAGCTGCTTCTCGATTTCTAAGGAGCGTGTTTGCTCCTTGAGCACTCTTTTCTCAAGTTGCCTTAAACGATCTTCGTGGACTTGAGGCAGAATTTGAAGCTTCAGCTTCAGCTGCTGAATCTCACTTTCCAGCTTGGCATTTTCCTGCAGCCAAGACGCTTGCTCCGTTTGGAGACTCCTGACTCGTTCCACAAGCTCTGCGTTCATCCGATCTTGTTCCCGCAGTTGTCTGGCTGTTTCTCGACGTTGCTCCTCAAGACTCTGAAGGGGCGCGTTGAAGTCAGCACCGTCGGTGGTTCCCTTCACACCAACTGCTGACGCACCGATGGAGGGATGGCCAGGCTCCGCTTCCCTCTTCTGCTCCGCATCCGAGTTCCTGCCATCCACACCGTCTCCCAGGAGGTCCCGGGAGAGGATGCTCTGCCGCAGGCTTTCAGCCACGGCCTGTCGTCGGCTGAGTTGGTCTTTCAGGACCTGCTTCCTTCGTGCGTTCGACCTTTCCCACCTTTCTTTCTCCTCCTTTTCCTGGACTCTCTGCTTCCATCTCACAATTTCTTGTTCAAGCACTTCCACCCTTGTTGGAAAACGAGTGTTTTCATTGAAATCACCCATAGTTTTCTTCTGAAGTTGTTCCGCATCCTTCTCTGAGCCTGTGAAGGTGGGTCTTTCGTCAGTCCCCTGGGAAGGTTTAGGAGGCTGGCTCTTCTCTAGTTCTTCCAGAAGGTGGACAGCGGCCTCAAGTGACCAGCTGCTCGGGTCTGTGTTTATTGCCATCAAGCACAAGATTTGTAGCGAGAGAGCACTGGCCTCGATCCCAGGCGGCCTGTGGGTGTCACAGGCTCCTGTCGTTGGTCCAGCATCCTCAGTACCTTTTCCACAGACGTCCTCGTGGGCAGAACATCTTTTGCCCAGCGCCTTCGCACTCCATAAAGTGCGTCGTCTCTTTACCATCAGCACCGGCACCACAGCACACACCAGGGTCTCCCAGGGGAACGCAGGGAGAGCTGGGATGTGTCTCACGCTTCCAGAAATCACCAGCAGAGCCCCCCACAGGCGCCCCAGGATCAGCTGGAGAGCAGATGCCATGGCAGGCAGCAGGCCCCCCATAGCTGGGGAGGGCTCCACTGCTCTGCCTCCGAGTGCCAGTGTCCTGTGGCCACAACTGACCGCTCAGAACCCTGCGGAGTGTTCCATCTCTAAGGTGGACAGGTTCCCAGCAACCAGGGCTGGTCAGTTGAGCTGGGGGAGGGGAGACCAGCAGGTTCTAGAAAACAGCTCTCCCGAACTTTGCTCTGAAACAGGAAGTGATCTCCCTTATCCAGGCACTGGGGGGGTGGAAAGAGCTGATCAGAGCCTGGAGCTCAGTCACCCTAGGACCACCCGGCCCTACAGCAAACCTAGGGGGTCAAAGCGGGGCCAGGCCATGTCCCATTGTGTGCACAAGTGCAGGGCCGGGCAGCTGGTGGGGCCCACCCCCAGGAGACGTCCATCCTCCTGCTGTAAAGTTCCCTCTGCTGCAGGCTCGCCTGGTGCTGCCCACAGAGGTCCCAGGGGTCTCCCTCCCTGTGACTCCTTCTCTCTTGTGTTGGGTCAGTGTGGGCAGACAGGGCCCCAGGACTAACGGGTGTCCCCGAAGAGATTCACTACGAGACCAGGATTCCAATCCCAACAATTTAGGAGAAATAACTGGAACTGGCAGAATCATACAATTTCATGGACTTTCTGAAAACCCAGGTTGTGCCTGCTCAATGCAAGTGTTCCTGGCAGAGAGTGACTCCACTTCAGTGGTGACACAGTGACCCGGACCCCTTCCCTCATGTGGCCTCCGTCTTCAGCCCATGCCTCCCAAGGTGGTCCAGGGAGGGTCTCCATCCACTGAGTCATCTCTAGAAGTGGCCTCTGGGGAGGGGACAGGTCCCTCTTCTGGCTCAATTGCCACCTTTATTTCACTAAACCACATCTCGCTCTCCTAGCAGCTCTCTGGCAGACCCAGGCTCACGGGCTCTTAGTCCATCCCCTGGGACTCCATCGTGAGCAAGTTGTCTCTCATCCCTTTGCCTGAGAGGGAAACAAGAGAACCATCAGCCAAGGCCAGTCTGGGGGTCCTGAGGGTGCCAGGGCTCAGGCCACTGGGGCTCCGTGGATGGAGAGAACAGAGGCTCTGACCAGGCCTGGTGGTGAGGGGAGGAGGTGTCCAAATGCCCACAGTGTGGCTTGCTTCTTTTTGCCTTTAATTAGACTATTTTTTAAGAGCAGTTTTAGGTTTAAAGAAAAATTGAGCAGAAAGCACAGAGAGTTCACATGTATGCCTTTGTTTCTCCCATAAATTGTCTCCTATTCTTAATATTCTGCATTAGTGTGGTGCACTTGTTACAACTGATGATCCAGTGTTGACACAGTATTATCAACTAAAGTCCAGAGTTCAGATTAGGGTTCACTCTTTGTGCTGCACAGTCCCGTGAGCTTTGACAAATGCATCAAGTCATATACTCACCCCTACAGTATCATACAGAATAGTGTGACAGCCCTAAAAGTCCCCTGTGCCACCTAGTCATCCCTCCCTCTCTGCTCTGGAACCGCTGGAAACCACTGATTCTCCTTGTTCTGATGTTGGCTCTGTCTGGTTTCAGCATAGCTCCTCTCGCTTTCTTTCCATGGGTGTTAGGGTGGTATATCTTTCTCATCTCTTTAATTTTCATCTAATTATTTCTTTAAAGTGGGTTTGGTTTGGAAAACATAGAGTGAGCTGTCGTTTTTTGATCCATTCTGACAGTCTCTTCATTTAATTCTTGGATATAGACCATTGATGTTTAAGGTGATCATTGATGTTTGGGCTGATCTCTCATATTTGTTCTGTTTTCTATTGATTGCCTTTTGTTTCCTTTTTTGTCTTCCACTCTTTTTCGCCTTCTCTGGTTTTGGTTGAGCATTTTATATGATTCCATTCTGTCTCCTCTCTTAGCATATCAATCATGCTTCTTTTAAAAAACTGTTTAGTATTTGCCCTTGAGCTTGCAATATATATTTACAACTGATCCAGGTCCCCTTTCAAATAACATTATCCCACTTGATGGGAAGTCCAGATGCCTTTGAACAGAGTGTTCCCAATTCCTGCTTCTCATCTCTGGGAACACTGCTGTCATTCATACACTTATCCATAAGCTATAATCACCCATGACATGGTAGCTCTTATGATTTTAAACAAACTGTTACCCGTTAGATCAATCAAGAATTAAAAAATTTTATCTTCATTTATTCCTTCTTCAATGCTCTTTGTTTTTCATGTCGATCTGGGTTTCCAACCTATAGCACTGTCCTTCCCTCTAAAGAAATTCTTCTGACAATTCTCGCAAGGCAGTTCTACTGATGACAAATTTTCTCCATTTTTATTTGTCAGAGAAAGTCTTTGTTTCCTCTTCACTTTCAAAGGCTACTTCTGCAGAGGACAGAATTCTAAATTGGTAGTTTTTTCTTTCAATACTGTAAATACATCACTCTGCTATCTTCTTGTTTGCATGGTTTCAGAACAGAAATACGATGTCATTTTTATCCTTGTTCCTCTGTCAGTAAGGGTTTTTGCCCACCTCTGGCTTCTTTCAAGATTTTCTCTGTGTCTTTGATTTTCTGCAGTTTGAACATGACATGCTTGGGTGCAATGTCACGACCACGTGCAGGCAGCTTTATGATCACTGCGTTCCTGCAGCATCAAAGTGGGGAATTACACACACACACACAGCTATGTCAAGAAATTCTAAATCAGAAAAATAAGAGGCTCCCTCAGCATCTAGACATCTTCCATTCCACATGAACACATTCCCAGGCCATGTTTTAGAATGCTGAAAACACGAGCTGGGTCAACCCACAGCCATCTTGTCTATCCCTTGGCCTGGCCAATAATTGCCTGAGTTATGTGGTGTTTGGGGTTTGAATGGCACATTTCCCCCAAACAAAAGATGTGCCTGGGCACATGCTTCTCCAGGGTCTGTGCAGAGTGGGAGCGGTGATCATGTAGAGAAAGGCCTGATTGTGATGCCCACATGTGGGGTGAAGGGTTACGGCAGCCACGGGGATGTGATCTCAAGTCTCTGAACTGGGGGACCACTGAGCCAACAGCTACGTAGTGGGGGTTGGTTAGGAAGCAAGTCTGTATTTGCACCCATCGTTCAAGGGATGGTGTATGAGGGTCAACCCAAGTGTATGAAGTACAGGGGAAAAGGAGGACATAGCCACACTGGTCTAAGCTGTCTTCTGCTTGACACCACATGTGTGGGCCTCCAAATGGTGGCACAAGTGACACAGATGTCCCAGGCATCCTGAAAGATACCAGAGAGGCTTTGGCCTTACAGTGGCACCCCGTCCACTTGGGTGGCTTCCACCCAGGGTGCATTTGTCAACATCTCCCCCTCCCAAGGTGGAGTTCCACATCTCTTACCCCATCCCCTTCCCGCCACATGAAATGGAAATCCTTGGCTGTCTGAGGATGGAGCTGACGTCCACCCTGCATCTTGTGAGGGGCTTGACATGCTCCTGGACGAGACCAGAGGGACATTTATTTTAAGATCTGGAAGAGTTGTCTTCAATCGAGTTGTTTGAACAACAGCAGCATATCCTTTAAGGATGCCTGCCAAAAGGTACCCGGATCCTCAGGCAGGTCCTGTGAAGAACGAAATCCGTGACAAGACAGTCAGAGGGACAAGAGCCGATGGCCCTTCCTTCCTCGGCTGGACTCTCCCTGTGAACAAAGAGAGGCATGCGTGTGCGCACACGCTCAGACACACACGTGAATACTCCCATGCTCACAGGCACACACAAACTCACTCACACACTTTTACTTGCTCGTGCACACGCCCACACTCTCAAGCTCACAGACGTGCCCACGTTCACTCGTACACTCTCGTGCACACACCTTTCTCCCTGCCCCTAAAGAGGTGTTGACTAGTCTTGGCCAAGGCTCTGCAAGTCAACCAACCATCCCTCTGCCCCGGCAGGACACGGCAGACAGCTGACAAATTCACAGAGTACAAGTCAGGTGAGATCCCCAGTGTGAGGCCACTGTCACTTTCTCTGAGGCCCTGAGTCAAGGCCCACGCATGTGTGATCAGGGAGGCTGCTGGGCACCATTGCTCCACTGGGGTGGGCCTCAGTGCCAGCTGGGCATGTGGGACGGGCCCTCTGCGTGGTTTGCTATGGGCCTCGAGTTAGCGGGTGTGAAGGACAGCCCCGTTACAGAGCGATCCTGGCCCTCCTGCTGTGGCCTGCTCCTTCACTTGTCTCTTGGCCACTCTCACTGGCTGATCCAATTGTTTCCCCAAAGCCTGTCTCCCAGGACCCCAGACCTCCCCACACTTTTCCTGCTGTGGTGTCTGTCCCACTCTCGCCTGTGGCTCTCTGTTATCTGGGAAGATCTCAGGGGACAAACTATTACCATTCGCTACTTATTTATTCCTTCCTTTTATTTTTTTAACTATTGGTTTGGGTTTTTTTTTAATCTTTATTTTTTTTCTGCTTTTTCTCCCCAAATTCCCCTAGAACAGAATTGTATATTTTAGTTGTGGGTCCTTCTAGTTGTGGCATGTGGGACGCCACCTCAGCATGGCCTGACGAGCGGTGCCATGTCCACACCCAGGATCCGAACCAGCGAAACCCTGGGTCACCGAAGCAGAGCGTGTGAACCTAACCACTCGGCCATGGGGCGGCCCCTCATTCCTTCTTTCTTTCAGGAAATAAACACTCATGGAGTGAGTGCCTCCTGTGAGCCCGGCTCTGCTCCAGGTGCTGAGAATACAGCAGTGAACATAATGGAGAGGGGCCCTGCTCTAGCAGAGTGCATATTCCAGTTGTATTAGGGGCGGAGGGGGGCAAAATATAAATAAAAGAAGTGGAGAAAACATAAGTGCTGTAAAAAATATAAAGCACAGAGGGACCATGTGTGGGCCGGGGTGGGGACTTTTGTAGGGCTTTATCCCTGCTGAGATGGGAAGCCCAGGGACAGTTGGAGCCTTGTGTACTTAAAAAGATCACTCGACTTTTGTGCAGATAGCAGAGGCGCAAAGGTGGAAGCTGGGAGAATAGCCCAGGAGGATGATGGTGGTAGCTGGGCCTAGGGTGGTAGAGGCAGAGATGGTGAGAAGAGGTCGGGCCATTCTGCCCCGGGGCACCTTATGCAGGTGGGTGTTTGCCCAAGCCCCCTTCTTCATTTTACCTTGGCACAGAGTCCAAGGGCAGGCTTGTTCTTTTCTCTCCATTTCCGTTCTCAACCCACCCCCTCCCAACGCTTTCTCTCTTCAGCTTCTCGAATCACTATGAGACAAGACTTTTCCCTTAAACCAAACTTAAAGCATCTCTCGCACCCCAGGGTCCATCCCCCTGTGGACCCATAGACCCACATCAGAGACCTGGGGGGATCTGACCCCTTTTCCACGTCTGTTGCCCAGTGGCCGGTCCAGAATATCTAAACAGTAGTCTCCCCTTATCCACAGTTTTGCTTTCCATGGTTTCAGTTACCTACAGTCAACAATGGTCTGAAAATATTAAATAGAAAATTCCAGAAGTAAACGGTTCAAAAGTTTTAATTGCGTGCTATTCTGAGTAGCATGATGATATCTCACGTTGTCCTGCTCTGTCCCACCCAGGACATGAATCATCCTTCTGTCCAGCAGATCGACACAGGATCCACTACCCGCCCCTTAGTCATGTAGTAGCCATCTCGGTTCTCAGATCAGCTACCACGGTACTGAAGTACTTCTGTTCAAGTCACCCTTATTTTCCTTAATAATGGCCCCAAAGCACAAGAGTAATGATGCTGGCAATCCGGTATGCCAAAGAGAAGCCATAAAGTGCTTTCTTTAAGTGAAAAATGGAAAGATCTCAGATAACAAGGAAAGAAAAAAATCGTATGCTGAGGTTGCTAAGATTTATGGTAAGAATGAATCTTCTATCCATGAAATTGTGAAGCAGGAAAAAGAAATTCATGCGAGTTTTGCTGTCTCACCTCAAACTGCAAAAGTTACAGCCACAGTGCATGATAAGAGCTTAGTCAAGGGGGACAAGGCGTTTAAGAGGGTCGGGTACTGTCTGTGGTTTCAGGCATCCACTGGGGGTCTTGGAACGTGTCCCCCGCAGATAAGGGGAAGACCACACTGTAAGAAGAGTCTTTGGGGCAACGTCATATTGCAACCGGGCCTTCAAGTCATGGCTTCACTACGATGGAGAAAATGTCGCTTGTCCATATCAAAGAAAGGCCCAGAAAAAGAGAAAGGTGGAGGACTGGTGGAGACAAGAGGCGGAAGAGCTCCCTCCCTTGCCACCCCTGGGTGCTCAGATTACTGTGTGCTTGGTGGCTTGCCTCTACTGGACCATGAGCAACCTAGGGCTGCCACGTAATCACTTTGGAACCCCCAGCCCAAAAGTTGGGCCAGGCTCCCAGGAAGAAAAGGAGGGAAGAATCGTAGGTCTCAGGATTGGAGAGCCCTCAAGACAAATGTGAAGAGAAGGAAGTTGTTCTAATATTCAGATGCCTCCTTGTGCATCCCAAATTACAGTCCGGCCGGAAGCTCTGTTTCATTGCAACAGAAGCCAGTCCTAGCCGCAGAGGCCCAATGGGTCTCGCTGTCTGCCCAGACAATGTTTTGTGGCACCATGAATCTGCTGAACACCAAAAAGTGCTTTAATCACTCCCGTTCAGTTAGACAGGAATTGTCCTCAAGCCACTAATATCTCCTGCCACAGAGGATCTTCTCCGAAGCTTTCCTTATAAGAAAAGATTTAAACTTGCCCATGTCTTTGGTGTGTGTGTGTGCAGGGCGAGGATGGGAAGGCACGAAAGTAACTGTCCTTGACCGATAAGAGCCTGATTTGACCAAGAATACTTCAGGGATGGAGCACCGAGCATGGGAGGCTCAGGGACATCTTGCTGAACTATTTTAATAAGCTTCCAACTTCTCTGAGCTGAGACTAAGTTTGCAGGACAGATCCAGTCCAAAGTCCAGAATACGGTGTGGACATTCACAATGTGAGCAAGATACATTTAGCTTCTCTGTGAGGAGTATAGCTGAGCTCAGGCATTTCAAATAACCCATTTTGAATTATCCACTTTCATTCCATTCAATAAACTTATACAGCCTGCGAAGTCCCCTGTTAGGAGCAAGGGAGGGACACAGAGGGGAAGGAGATGAAGTTCCTGCCCCCGAGGAACTCTTATTCTAGGTCGGGAGGCAGATACCTCACAGCTAACTCTAATAGGAGACAAATCAGGCAACATTTGGGCACCCTCCAAAATGACTTGAAGCACGCACAGGATCCAGGTGGACTTCTCGGAGATGGCGGCAGTTGAGCTGGCCTTTGAAGGAAGGGAAGAACACATGCAGGTGGAGGTGTGCTGGAGAGCATTCCAGATGGATCCGGGCTGTGATGTAAGGGCCTATGCTGATGGATGCTCCACTCTGGAGGCTGGGAACTCAAGGTCAGTTGTTTGGGGGGAAGGTGGAAAAGAGGAGAATCATCAGGCAAGGTTGGGGGTTGTCTGCAGACGGGCATGGGTGGTCCAAAGGAGCACAGCAGTTCTCATGTGTCACGTGGACACCGGAGAAGATGAGAGAGAATGCTGGTCCTCCACCCTCCGAGGGGAATCTAACAGCTCCCAGCACCTTACTTCCGTGCCTCCTTCCCCTTCTCTAGCCTTAACCTATCAGAGGGCTACCCTTTCTCTTCGCAAGCCAGCTCATCATCTGGAGAGATGGTCTGATGTGCAGACGAGCATTAGGCAGCCTAGATGGGCACCCTGGCTCTGCCCATACTGTCTCGGTGACCTCAAAAAGATACTGCCTGTCTCTGAGTTAGTTCCTCATGTATAAATCAGCAATCACAATACTTCTTGCCAGGACTGTCTTGAGGGATAAATGAAATAATGCCAATAAAGGGACAAGTGGTAAGTGCTCATGAAATGGTAGCTGTCATTGTATATGCCCAACCAGACACCAAGTGTGGCTGAACAACCAAACACGCAACCGGCCAGACAACGGGCCGTCACCCAATAATTCTGCCAACACCAGCATCCATGGTCTGATCACAAGCATGCCAGTGGTTTCTTCATGTGGCCCGCTTGTGTGTTTACTAAAATACAGATGGCAGCCACTGGGCTTTGGCAAACCCTTTTGGTCAGGGAATGAATCAACTCTTAGCAACCACAAGGAACCAACTCAACTCTTTTTCAGTGTGTATTCTTGACACAATGCACTTAACTCGACTGCGACATTATCTAAGAGTAGCCCAAACTTGGCTTTCTCATAAAAAGCAAAGCCCCCAAAAAAGCAGTTTCTGTGACTGCAAAGAACATGGTACATTTTGTGGGTGGTAATAAAGAGATAAAAGAAGGTCAGGAGGACGGGATGCTGGGACACGGTCTGGCAGACACTGCTGTCTGGGTCATCAGCAGTCATTCTATTTGCTTTCTTGCTAAAAAAAATTGATTTGGGCATTGGGTGGGTGGGTGGGCATATAAAAACACCCTACCCTAGAGAGTGAGCCACGATTGGCCCAGCCTATCTTGCAATCACCTTCCCCTTGGCTAGTGATTGGTCTACGAGTGATCATGTGACCCAGTGCTGGCCAATGAGACATAAGGAGGAATCTGCTGTGGATTTTCTGGCAAAAATATTTCCTCCTTGATCAAAACCAAGGTTGGTGAGGGCCCTGCTTCTATCTTGAGGTGCTTACCTTCTATCCTCTGTCCAGTCACTTGTGGGACATCTCTAGTTCCACACTGCAAGCTCCTAGAGAACCAGGATGATGTCTTAGTCATGGTTTTAGCCCTCTAACTCCTGGTTCGGGTAAGATGTTTAAATATAGAGTTATCACACACATGTTCCATCCATGTTTGTTGTTTGAATAAAATTGTTCTACAGCAGTAGTCCTCAATTGGGGGTGATTTTGCCCCCCAGGAGACATTTGGCAACGCCTGGAGACATTTTTAGTTGTCATGACCGGCCAAGGGGTGGGGTGCTACTGGCATCTAGTGAGTGGAGGCAGGGATGCTGCTAAACTTCCTACAATACAGCACCCCACACACACACATACAACAGCCCCCCACAACAAAGAATGATCCGGCCCAGGATGTCAATAGTGCCAACTTTGAGAAACTCTGCTCTGTAAACAACCAAATGGGAATGCTCTTTCTTGATTCTTCTCAGTAAGGCTGAAATAAATATTTGAAAACAAAAATGTTTTAAAAGGGTGGAATTTTAGACCCTGGATCATCTTAAGTGCTGAACTAACAAACGTGCATGGACAGTTCTGTCAGTAGGGAAAAACCTGTTCATACTTAGTCTCCGGTTCCTCACGGGCAGCATCTTCCAGCAAGAAGCACCAAGGTTATTCTTCGATAAAGAGGCTGGTGCAGCGGGGGTCTCCTCACCTTGTGGTCCGTGTGGGGGATATCTATTGATGTGGACGGTGGGAACGAAAATCCTTCCCTTAGTTACTCGGAGAAAAGATCTCACAACCGATGAAGCACAGTCTGTGAGAAACCCCTATGAGGCAAGGAGGGCCCAGAAGAACAAACTGGGGTGACTGTCCCTGGCCAAGCTTGCAGGGCCTCTGGCAGGGTGGGGCAGTGACCTGGGGGCTGGTTGCAAGCCCCGCGCCCTAGAAGACAGGCACCTAAGAAACTCATTCAATTGGTGGTTTTCATGACGTCACGGTGCCTTCTCCGGGATTTGAAAAGCAGCAGGGGCCTCGAAGAGGAACATTCTCGACTCTGCCGTCAGAGTGGAGACTTTCTGGTTTAGGTCCTGAGAAACATCTCTTCACTTTCCCATTCACTGAGTTCTCTGCTCATCCAACCAGCAGCTTCCGTCGTAATACAACCTTCCTTCTCCAGACTCCAGAGTGGGAAGCCCAGCCACTGCCGGTCCCAGTCCGACAGACCAAGGTCTTGTTTTTACATCTTAGGGCGAGAAGGGAAAGCAAGCCTCTGGCTGCACTCAGCACTGAGCTGTGCTCACCGCTGCGAGGAGACGTGTGTGGGAAAGAGAACCTCCTCCCTTCCCAGGGGGCTCAGTGGCCACGTGCTCAGAGCTCTCGGCTCTGCAGGGACCCGTTAGTGAGGCGTCTGTGGCTCTAACCCAAAGACTGTGGACCAAGGACACGCACACACAAGCGCACACACTCGACAAATGGCTAGAACTCCAGACAGTGCAGTAGGGTGTGGAGAAGAGGGTAATCTGAATTAACGATTAGGAAGAACCTCATGCAAGTTAGTCGCCTTCTGTCCGCCCAGCAATTATTCTGGATTGATCAGACAAGGGATGAGCAGGAGAAAATTCTCTGTACCTGCAAGAGCTTTAGTTGTGGAGTTCATTTGCACGTGGGGTGGAGGGGGAGAGGGAGGGCACATGGAGGCCTGGGCTTGCCAACCCTTCCCCGGGAGTGTGGTCCTCTGGAATACGCCATGGTAGAGGGACATGCCGGGTGCTTGCTGTTGGCCCTCCGCCCTTCCCCGTTCAGCGCTGAGCCCTGCGAGGCTGGCCTGCAAGGACTGCCTCACCGGCCCCCCTCCACCCTGGCTTCCAGCTGGGGTTGGCCAGGGGGAGGTACCCACGGTGTCAGGCAGAGGGATGGAGGGTGAGCTCGGAATATTTATTCTTCCAGTTCCCTTTCTGCTGAGCTGCTCCTGGTTGGCCGCGTCCATCTAGCGAATGGCACTGCTCCCGTGGGCGGTCCTTATCATTCCACTGTCCTCTCTACCTGGGGGTATCTTCTCCCTCCCCTCACCTCCGGGCAAGGGGAGGTAACAGCTCCCAGGGCACAGCACTATCCTTTGTTGTTTCTCTAAATCAGCCCACACCTTGTAAATCGTCCTTTTAGCAAACATCCCTCAATTACCCAGTTTGAGAACACCTGTTTCCTACCAGGATCCAGACATAGCCAATAGAAAGGAAATGAGCCACTGGGATTCAAGCTGGGTCTGTGGAGTCTGGTGTGAACCATCACTGCGATGAAAATGATTCGGTATTTTCACCCTTCTAGCTCATTTCCCTCCAGAACCTGAAGTCAAACTGGCCAGCAAGGCCCTCCCTCCCTAATTCTGTTTTTTCTCCCCAAATTGACAAGCCACACTCATTTCAGAAAGCTCCACTGTGTACCATCTCTGTAATTGGCAGAGAGAGAACTCCCACTTCTTACGTGTAAAGCAAGAATCCTCTGCCCCATGTTCTCCAGTTAGAGAAGAAGGGGAAAGATTTTTACAGAAAGAACAAAATAGTCTATAAGAAAATTATGTTTCACTCCTAGAGAGGGCATCTTCCTAACAGGTCTGTGCCCTGAGGTTATTGCTGCCCCAGAAACCATGGTCTTTCTTCCCCCACTGGAATGCAGGCACCAAGAGAGCAGCAGTTTTTGCCTGTGTTATTCGTTTATAGATCCCACGTGCTTGGAACAGCGGCCTAGCACAGAGTGGGTGCAATGACGAGGAGGGAAGGAAGGAGATGGGTGGATGGATGGATGGATGATAGATAGATTGATAGATAGACAGGAAGATAGATAATAGATAACACGTGTAAACAGACCCCTCCCTTAGGTCGAGGGGAGGTTTGAGGTACTTTGGGGCCCCAGCATCTCACTAAAATATGAGCATCGAGGCAAATCCCAGAGATGGAACTCCGAGGGGATGTGGCCTGTGCTTCCTGGGAGGCCAGCCCACCCTGTGTGGCCCCCAGTCAATGGTGAGGGTGGCCAGCATGGCCTGAAAGGAGTGAGGACAAGGTTGTGGACCCTGTGGCCAGGCAGCCAGGTTGAGTCCTTCAGCTGGTTCTCAAACTCTAGGTGCATTGTAATCATCTTGGTTGGGAAGGGGGGCTTGTTTAAAATGTTGACTCCCAGGACCTGTATTTAAACAAACATCCCTTTGTGGTTCTGAGGCAGGTGGTACCTGGACCATATTTTGAGAACCATGGCCCCTGAGGAAAGAGAAGACTATTCTTCCTGGTGGGGGCCAGGAAAAGAAGAACATCCAAGTCATTGAAAAGAGCCCTGAAGAGCAGCCTGCAGGTGAGCCCACCCAGGAAACAGCCCAGCCCAGAGACCACCTGCAGAGGGGTTGGGTGGCCTAACCCGGGATAAGTGTGCAGAGCTGCTGTGCATTAAGGCAGGGGGCTCCCGGCACTCCTGGGGTCTGATCAGTGCCTGGCTTATGGTGAGCTCCTAGGAAACATTTGTTAAATGACTGTTGCCCATGAGGGGGGCTTCTGATGATTTCATGGAAACCACACATTTTAAGTTGTTCTAGAAATTCTTGGCCTTGGCGGCCCATTGAAATCTCCTGGGGAGTTTTGAAAAAGTCTTGTTGTTTGGCTTCCAACCCGGGAGATTCCAATTTAATTGGTCTGGGGAATGGCCTGGGCATTGTTTTCGTTTTGTTTTGTCTTGAAAGCTCCCCAGTGTAATGTACAGTCAAAATGCAAAGCAACGCTTTAGCTGTTAGTGAACTTGTACCTATTAAGATGAACTATATAAAATTGGCTTACAAAAATAGAAATTTCAGACAGTTGAACTTGATATTTCACTTGAAGTTTGGATTTTTTTTTTTAATTCATGTCTGTGTTTGGTTGTTGGAAGCAAAAGCACCTGAACCCAAATGGGGCCCAGGCGGTCCTGATTTGGGACACGGAATGAGATATATCTAAAGATGAGCAGGTCCCAGCTCAGGGAGGGCAGAGAAACCCTGCCTTCTGTGGGTGCTGGAGGCTTTGAGAAACTTGGTCTCCCATTTGGGCCAAATCATGACCCTCTTCTGTGCCTGAGAGCAAATAAAAGTTGTTCATGTGAGCCTGCTTTGCTAATTCACCCCATATTGTAGGAAAGCCTGAACTGGATTCATGTGTAAAATGCTCAGAAATCCACGAAGGCAAGTGCAATCATTTTCCCTTCTTCATTGGTAGCTGGAAATCTGGCCCCAGTGGGGACCAGTGTAGGACCAACGGGAGGAAGCGAAGGGGATGATGGAGCAGGCAAGGACCACAATTAGTCACAAAGAAAATAATTAAGCTTCCATCCTTTTTTCTCCCTCTGTTTTTGGTCTCTGGCTTTGGAAGATGTGAAGCGTGGGAGCTGTCCATAAGACAGCCCTCACTTCTGGCACTCACTGCAAAGTTCAAGGGGCACAGGCCCCATCCTGAGGTTCGATAATTCACCAGGACTCACAGAACTCACTGAAAGCTTTATACTCATAGTTACAGTTTATTACAGGGAAGGGATACAGACTAAAATCAGCCAAGGGAAGGAGAGCATAGGGTGGAGTCCAGGAAAGTTCCAGACACAGAGCTTCTAGTTGCCCTCCCCCAGTGGAGTGAGGACAGCCTCACTCTCCTAGCACAGATGTGTGACAGTCCACACAGAGTCCTGCCAACCAGGAAAGCTCACCAAGCCTTCGAGTATCCGGGCTCCATCACTTAAACCTGGTTGGCCGCCCATGTGGTTGACCTCAGTCTCCAGCTCCCAGGAGGCCAGCTGATACCATGTGACCCAAAACCCCCACCCTAAATTGCATTGTTGGTGCTGCTCCAAACCTCTAGACAGAGAAAGACACCTCTCTCAGGCATGACATCCCAAGGACTTGGAGATCACCTCCCAGAAGCCAAGGACAAGGCCAGACCTCTCCTTGGGCAAAGTTGAATTCTTTACCACACAGAAGATGAGATTTCCTTCTCCCCTCAGAGGAATCATGCCACACATCCCATCTACTTCTCTTCACTGGGCCTATCAGTCTGGAAAGACTCAATTCCTCAGCCCATTGGTCTTTTCTAGATCCAATGCCACCTCCAAAACTAATCTAGGTAAGTGCTGAATGCTTGGGGTCCACCAGTGATGTGGGTGGGGGCCAGTGAGAATGGAGTCTGTGTAACCTTCTGGAACTTTCCATGTAGGTGATGTCTAGATACCTCAAGTATAAGACAAATCTGATTCACTTTTCTTGTTTTTTTTTTGGAAATCTTGGGAATTTGTCATCTAAAGTGCAGGTCATGAACAGGTATAACATGAATTTGTCATATTATTGGAGGATATTCAATTCTGATACAGCAGACAGGAAACCAAGGAGTTGGATGAAATTAATAAGGTGAAGTACAGAGAATGAGTAAACAGGTAGCTTATGGGACATAAGCAGAATTCATAAGAAATGTTAAGTATAGATAATAAGTTAATAACCTGTAAGAGATGTTATATGATGTAAAAAAAAAAAAAAAAGAAAAAAAGGATGGACTAGCAAAAGTGCTACTTGTAGATAGAAAGGGATGGAAAGAGCAGGTCATAAGGTGTAGGTCATACCACCTCTAAGCTGATGGTTTTGTCATCCCTGTATGGGCCACCCATCTGTGACACTCAGTGTGTCCCATTCTGAATCCCATGTGCTCTGCCCGAGACATGCAGATGAAATCCATAGCTGCTCAGCAAGCTAGTTGGCAAACGACAGCTGTGGCCAGTCAGAACTGCCCCTGCATCTCTCCAGTAGAACACATATGTGTTGGCTCCAGGCACCTTCTGTCTGCTGAGCTCCTCTTCAACCTTGGCACCAAACCATCAATATGGAAGGTTGATGCAGGCTGCAGAGAGACAGGGCACATGAACATCAAGTAACATAGGATTCAGGTGGATGGCCTTTCCACCGCTCTTGCACACTATCCTCACTGTGGTAACTACCCCATCCCTTTCCCCTTGCTTCTTGCTGTGTGTTTTCAGCTGATTTAACAAACCATGAGATTCAAGTATCTTAATTTGAGCTATGCGTGCTCCATTCAGAGACCACTGGAATTGTTTGCAGAGAGGTGTCCTTGGAGGCTACTACTAGATTGAGGTAATTTCCTACATGATAGCAAGGATTAAGTGTTACAAACTATTATGAAAGAAAACTTGAGCCAGCCCTGATGGCCTAGCGGTTAAAGTTCCATGCTCTCCACTTCAGTGACCCAGGTTCCTTTCCTGACCGTGGAACCACACCAGTCATCTGTCCATTGTCATGCTGTGGTAGAGACTCACATAGAAGAAGGACTTACAACTAGGATATACAACCATGCAGTGGGGCTTTGGGGACAAGACAAACAAAAAAAAAGGAAAGATGGGCAACAGATGTTAGCTCAGGGCAAATACTTCCCTGTAAAAAACAAAGAAAACTTGCCATAGACTCAAGGATGGACCCAGCATATTGATACCAAACCTCTTAATCTCGAGTTCCTGAGCCTGATGCACAATAAGCCAATCATTGAGACAACAGTGCTTGGAGATGGAGAAAACTTTATTCAAATTGGCCAAAATGAGAAGGTGGGAGAGTGGGTTCTCTCAAGTCCACCTTAACAAGAGAAGAAAGCAGGAGGTTTTACAGAGCTAAGGGGCTTGGCAGAAGAAGTTTGGAAGAAACAAAAGGCATGTCCTCTTTCTTTCATTCCAGATAAGCCCTTTGGCAATCAGACTTTTAGGCGTCAAAGGCAGCTGGGGGCTGGTTATCTGGTGATCATAACTTCCTTAAAGACATTCTTTGTCTTCTGCAAAACAAGCTCATAAGTCCGCGTGACCTCTTGAGTCAGCCCTCAGGTTAAACAAGAAAACAGCAAATTAGCAAGATTAACTTCTTTTCATCTGTGTCTGTGTTGGGAACAAGCATCTGCTTCTTCCCAGGCGTGGGGAGGAGCCTGAATATTCATGCCAAAGCTGAATAAGATAACCCTCTGTCTTAGCGATTCCCATGCGGGAAGGAAAATCAGGAAGCCAGAATTTGCATATTTATTTTGCTTCATACCAATGAAAATACTAGTATTTTACTTTTTAAATGAGACAAGGTCGCTGTGAGCATCTATGACTTGTCCTCAGAAGATTTCCACCCAAACAGAGGTCAGGATCCTGAACTAGAGTTCCTTTCCATCTAGGTAGAATGATCCAGAAAGAAGGGCCATGGGAAAATAGATTACCCTGGGAGAAGAGGGATCTACCCTGAGAGACATACTTGGCCTTGGAGATAAAAATGGGAATGAAGTGGAGGGAATCTAGCCCTGGGGAAAGGGAGATGATTAGTTGCCAGTGGGAAGGCCGGGGGTTGCATCCGAGAACTTCCCTCCTCTCATCTGCCCGGCTCTCTCCCCATCTCCAGCGTCCCCTATGATACTCTGCTCCACTTCTCCTTCATAATCCCCAATAATTCTAAAGTGGTTCTAGGAGAGAGTTAAGGAAATAGATGTGGGCCCAAGGCTCTGGGAGAAATGCAAATGCCTGATAAATATGAGATGTTCAGCCTCGCTAGTAACTCCAGAAACAGGAATTAGAAGCAACAGTACAATTCCTTGGGAGGTTTTTAAACAACTGAGGGAGGTGGTCTCAACGCTTTCTAAGTAAAGAGACTTTAAGCTTATAACTCCCTGGGTATGTCTCAAAATGTAAATGATTCCAACTTTGGAGTTTTTTAATGACAGTGAAGTAATACTATTGTACCCACAAAAATTGCAGGTATTTGGGGATTTAAAAAAAGCATAACATCCAGGATTTACTGAAATCATAACTCAAAGCAGTCTTGTGAGATGAGAGCCCTTTATTCTTTGCCAATGGTCATGTGGAGATTTCATTCAGACAAATCAGAGCCGACGACAGCAGTGAGTTGTTTTTTTCTAATGTTTTTGGTTTTTTTCTCTTTTTTTTTTTTTTGGTGAGGAAGAGTGGCCCTGAGCTAACATCTGTGCCGGTCTTCCTCTAATTTGTATGTGGGATGCCGCCACAGCATGGCCCGATGAGTGGTGTGTAGGTCCGAACCCTGTATGCAAACCTGCAAACTCCAGGCTGCCAAAGCAGAGCGTGTGAACTTAACCCCTATGCCACCAGGCCAGCCCCCAACAGCAGTGAGTTTTGAAAGAGGAAATTGTCCCAGCATCGTGCTGTCAGACCCTTCTCTTCCTTCCTCCCTCGGACTCTCCTCTTCCACTTCCGCACCCAGTTCTGCCCGTTCACGGGTCCACTGGAGTCTGGGCAAGAGAAATAAGCTGTCAAAACCCAGGTGCTTTCTTTGTCAGCAGCCCCTCCTCCCCCTGAGATGTGGAGATTCAGCTAAGAGCTTTCTGGCTGGGTTCCTCTCTGAAATGAAGCTGAAACCGCCTATCTAAGGACAGAAATATGCAAGATGGAATGTCCGCAGTCTCCTCCTATCCCCCTAGGAAAGGGACACCAGTTCTCTTGTGCTTGGGTCTGTCCACATCCTACCTCCAAAAGTGACAGCTGGACTAAGTGTCAGGGACCCAGGATGAGGGAAGGCCGCCTTCCGCAGAGAATCTGGCAGACCCCCTGGAAAGTTCTGCAATCACTCCGAATGAGATGAAGCGGGGGAAATTCTTGAGTTGTGATCACTGTGGATTCTGGAACCATTTTCCAGAATTAACGCAGGAGGATTTGGTAGGATTTCATTGGCCACCCCCATCCTGACCATCAGGGAAGTTCACCAAAGCATTTAAATCAAATAGCAGGACCACGTGAAACAGAAACGCTGGCCCAACCTCCAATTTGGGGTTTCTTTGATAAACTGGTCTGATTTGTTGTATTGGTACATCTTGCCTCAAGCCTTTGAAACTAACAAGCCGGGGTTTATGGCTGGCAAGGAGGACCACAGATACCCGCCTTGCCTTGAAATTCCCGTTTGCCTCTGCCCAGGAGCTGTTTGGCACGGCACGGATGGGGCCAGGCTGGGCGCCAGAGTGGCATGCCTGTTCCCAGCAGCAGATTAGGATGTCTGAGAGGCTGCCTGTCATTCACAGCCTCCTGCGCTTGGCCAGCGTGGACTCCCCTGGGAACCTCCCCACCAGTCACGCTGAAAGGGCAATGCTTGGGATGTCCCCGCCACTCCTGGCTCCGACTGACTGTGGCTGCAGTCAGCCGCCCAAGGGAGAGGTCAGGCTCGGGGAAAAGCATGGGGGCCCTGGAAACCACCGTCCCTCCTTAGCAATGCCAGGTGCGTCTGCGGCAGCCAAGGCAAGGATCCCACATCGTCCATGCAGGCACAGAGGCACCAAGCAGAGGCCAGAGGCAGGATGAGCGCCCAGAAAGGCTGCCTTTTAGGCTTGCGAGTCTTGTTGGTGTATCCAGCCTTCACGGAGCATGTTATGGGCTGAATTGTGTCTCCACCCTCCCAAATTCTTATGCTGAAGCCCTAACCCCCAATGTGACTGTATTTGGAGATGAGGCCTATGAGGATGTCACTAAGGCTAAATGAGGTCATAAGGGTGGGGCCCCAATGCTATAGGCCTGGCATTGTTATAAGAAGGAGCAAGTCCAGAGATCTCTCTCTCTGTGCCTGCACAGAGACAAGGCCATGTGAGGACACAGCCAAAAGTCAGCTAACTGCAAGCCAGCAAGAGAGGTTCTGGGGCCAGCCTGGTGGTGCAGCAGTTAAGTTCACACACTCCGCTTCAACGGCCCTGGTTTCATGGGCCGGATCCCAGGCACAGACCTACGTACCATTCATCAAGCCATGCTGTGGCAGTGTCCCACATACAAAATAGAGGAAGATAGGCAACAGATGTTAGCTCAGGGCCAATCTTCCTCACCAAGAAAGAAAAAAGAGAGAGAGAGAGAGGGAGGTCTCACCATAAACCAACCCTGACAGCACCTTGATCTTGGGCTTCCAGCCTCCAGAACTATGAGAAAAGAAATGCCTCTTGTGCAAGCCACCCAGTCTATGGTATTTCGTTACAGTAGCCCAAACAGACTAATACAATAGACTTTCAATGCAAAAACTGGGAAAGCCCAGGGCAAACCAGGACAAGGTCATCACCTGCCTAGAGGTCCCCACGCCCTCCACTGCCCTCCCTAGAAAGCAGCAGGTGTGTATACTGCAAGGCCTCCTCCCACCATGGGAAAGCCAGTGCTCTCTGCCTTATTTCCAAGGAGCACCAGTCCCCCTGGGCTACGGGCACCGAGGGACAGGAACTCCCAGGTGTTTCCACTCCGTGTCCTTGCAGGTGAAGCAGATCCAATATCGACGTCTGAAGGGCACAGGTGTGAGCAGGGAGAAGCGAAGCACACAGCAGCTGGGGGTGCACGCACAGAGCGGGTCAAAGGGACCCCCGGAGACCTGGGCAGAGCACCGAGAGTGCCCCGGATGCTTTTATCATCCCATTTCACAGATGGGCAAAGTGAGGTACAGGGAGATTAAGTACTTTGCTCAAGACTACGGAGCTTTGGTTTTGGGCTTGACTTCACACTTCTGGCCTCCAGAACTGTAGGAGAATAAATTTTTGTAGTTCTGAGCCGCCCCGTTTGTGGTCCTTTTTTACGGCAGCTACAGGAAAATAAGCCTGGAGGGATCTGTGATTATGGACCCGAGGGCAGGGTGGCAAGGGCCCTGGGCAGCTGTGGGGTGCTTTAGCGAGTGGAGACAGCAAGGGCAGCGGCTGAGGTCTTGAGGTCCAGCTGCCCTGGATTCCTGACATCAAGGTCAAATAACAGTCGCTCCTGGAGCAACTCTGCCTCTGCCGTCAGCCGTTGTTAGCTTGAACCTCATTCCCTAAGCAAACCTCAAACTGCTGTTTTCCCTTCTGAGTCTCAAGAACACGTGTTAGAAATCAGCGCTCCCGATGGGCCTCCTATCATGATATTTCCCGGTCTGGGGCTTATTGCGCCCATAAGCTGAAAGGGAGCCAAGAGCACACCAGCAAGGCTCCATTCTCCCACTCAGCATCCTCACTCCAGGTGGGCAGGCTCAGGAAGTCACCGGGGACACAGGAACCCAGGCACCTGCTGGAGCACTGAGCACCGCCAGGCTGCGGTAGGAACTCCTCCCTCCTCCCTTGAGTGCACTCATGGCAGGGAAACCACGGACCCTTCGTGGAGTAGGAGACTGCCAAATAGAATGGTACTTACAGAGAGCTTTCAGTGACAGGGCCAAACGCTTTGTTATGTACTTGTATTTTTTTTAAGCAACTAAGGCTGGGTAGCAACAAAGATCACATATGCAATGAAAAAGGAAAAAGGTTTAAAACATATGGTTGGGGCTGGCCTGGCGGCATAGTGGTTAAGTTTGCACATTCTGCTTTGGTGGCTTGGGGTTCATGGGTTTGGATCCCAGGTGTGGACGTACATGCCGCTCATCAAGCCATGCTGTGGCAGCATCCTACACAGAAAATAGAGGAAGACTAGCACAGATAGCTCAGGGCCAATCTTCCTCAAACAAAAAGAGGAAGATTGGCAAGAGATGTTAACTCAGGGCCAATCTTCCTCACCAAAAAAAAAAAAATATATATATATATATATATTCTTGATAATTGTACTATGGTTATATAAGATGTTATCACTGAGCACACCCATTAGGATGGGTGTTATTTTAAAAAAAAAACAGAATACAGCAAGTGTTGGCAAGGATGTGGAGAAATTGGAAGCCTTGTGCATTACTGGTAGGAATGTAAAATGGTGCCACCACAGTGGAAAACAGTATGGCAGTTCTTCAAAAAATTAAAAATAGAATTATCATCTGATCTAGCAATTCCACTTCTGAGTATATACACAAAAGAAGGGACAGCAGAATCTTGAAGAAATGTTCAAAGCAGCTTCATTCTCTATAGCCAAGAGGTGGAAGCAACCCAAGTGTCCATCGACAGATGGACAGATAAAGAAAATGTGGTATATATGTACAATGGAATATTATTCAGCCTTGAAAAGGAAGGAAATTCTGATGCATGCTACATGGATGAACCCTGAGGATATTATGCTAAGTGAGATAAGCCAGTCACAAAAAGACAAATACTATATGATTCCATCTGTAGGAGGTACCTAGAGTAGTTAAATTCACAGAAAGTAGAATGCTGGTTGCCAGTGGCTGAGGGGAAGGAGAAAGGGGAGTTGTTGTTTAATGGGTACAGAGCTTTAGTTTTGCAAGATGAAAAAACTTTCAGAGATGGTGGTAATGGTTGCACAACAATGTGAATGTACTTAATCCCACTGAAGTGTAAACTTAAAAATGGTTAAAATGGTAAATTTTATGTTGTGTATATTCTACCACAATTTTTTTTTTTTTTTTTTTTTTACATTTAATACCATACACAACTCCTGCTCTTTCTCTCTCTCTCTCTTTTTTTTTGGTGAGGAAGATTGGCCCTGAGCTAACATCTGTTGGCAATCTTCCTCTTTTTTTTTTTTTCCCCAAAGCCCCAGTACATAGTTGTATATCTTAGTTGTAGGTCATTCTAGTTCTTCTATGTGGGATGCCACCAGAGCATGGGTGGTGAGCAGTGTGTAGGTCCATGCCCAGGATCTGAACCGGCAAAACCCAGGCCATCAAGGTGGGGCATGCGAATTTAACCCCTCAGCCACAGGGATGGCCCCCAGCCATTGTTAGTTTAAACTCTCCTTCCCAGACCCAAATCTGAAATGGCTGTTATCCCATTTGTACCTCAAAGACACAAGCTTGTCATCTGAGCTCCTCCAATCCTTTTGCCTGATTGTTTTCTAGTCTGATAACCAAGGATTGCTCATCAACAAACTGGCTTCTCACCCTGACACCCATCCAGAAGGCCCCTTCCCCCAGTTTTACCTCGCCACTTCCTAGAATAGGGACCACAGAACCTGTTGACCTTCAGGACCCAAGACACCAGCCACACTGGGAGCCTGAAGGGCAGAAGGACGTGTGGCCCTATGCTAACCTTTCAAACAACTGGTTACACAGGCTTACATTTCCCAGGTCAATGAGGTGAGTGGGCACGGCCCCAGATCATGGCGCCAGGTTCCCGCCCTGGGCGGAGTGGATGGTGGCCCCAAACCCACAGCTTGTGGCTTGGCCCAGAATCCAGGAAATTCACAGCCCACACACCACAATGGGGAGGGTGGTTGGTGAGTCCACACGGGGTTATGAGCTCCAACGCTGTGTGGGTTGGCAGCATGAAAACCGGTAATACTAACATCTTCAAACCTCAAACCTCCCCTGCGTGGAGAGGAAGGACCCTCCGGAGCCTTCCCCACTGTGATTCTGCAGGGCTGCCCTGCCTGAGCGTCCCCGCCTGCTGCTCCTTGAAAGTAGTGCCCATTGCTTCTCTGGGCTTGGGGGTGAGGGTGGGTACAAGGGCAGCAAACAACTTGCTTTGACCTTTCCACTTCCAGCTAGCCAGATTCTTATGTGGTCTCAGCCCAAGGGCAGATCATAAAACCACGATGATTCATTTCATTATCCAACAAATGTTTGCCAAGCACCTATCATGCTCCAGGCACAGCTAGATAGTGGGAATATAAGATGAGAAAATATGATTCCTCTGCTGGAAGAGCATGCAGTTGGGGTGGAAGGGGCCAGGCAGAGGCAGAAATAGACAACTATAAAATAATGTAAGAAGTGATCAAGATACACATAAATAGTTATGAGAGACCCAGAGAGGGGCCTTGTAGTAGACAGGATAATGCCCTCTCCCCAAAAGATATCCACCTCCTCATTCCCAGAAGCTGTGAGTGTTACCTTGTGTGGCAAAAGGAACTTTGCAGAGGTGATTAAATTAAGGATCTTGTGATGGGGGATTGCCTGGATCATCCAGGTGGGCCCAATCTAATCACAAATGTCCTTATAAGAGGATCAGAGTCAGAAAAGAGAGGTGTGATGAAGGAAGCAGAGATCAGAGTGATGCACTTGGAAGTGGCCACAAGCCAAGGAACACAGGCAGCCACTAGAAGTGGAAAAGGCAAGGAGACAGATTTTCCCTTCAGAGCCTCCAGAAGGAACGCAGTCCTGCTAATACCTTGATTCCAGCCCCGCAAGACTCATTTCAGATTTCTGACCTCCTGAGATTTGAGAGAATAAATTTGTGTCGTCTAAGCAATGACGTTTGTGATAATTTGTTACAGTGGCAATAGGAAACTAATACAGGTGTATAGCAACCCAGTCCAGGGGGGTAAGAGTCGGGACAATGATGTCTCCTAGAGAAGAAAACATCTGACGTGGCCTTACAAAATGGGCGGGAAAAGTGGGAGAAAGGGGCCCAGCAGATGTGTATGGGGAAATATGAGCAGTTGAGCATGGCTAAAACACAAAGTGGGAGACAAGAAATGGTGAGAGTTGAGCTTGGAAGGTGGGCAGGGGTCACATTGCACAGAGCCCTGGGTTCTTCCTAAGAAGTGAGGACTTTAGCCTATGGCTATTGGGAGCCAGTGAAGGGCCATAAGTGGGCCAGTGACATGGTCAGTTTAATTCAGTTTAATAATAGGAAGAGCAGTGGCCAGGTGGACAAAGGATGGGTTCAGGAGACCAAGGAGACAATTGTTGCGATGGGCTTGACCAGGGATGATAAAGGCTGGTGTACGAGCTGTCGAGGGCAAGTGGCTTCAATGAAGGGATGGAAAAAAGATCGTGAGGTTGGTTGAATGTGGGAGCTGAAGGAGGAAAGGAATCAAGCATGACAGCCAGGATCCTGGCCTAGGGGCCTCAGAGCAGATAAAAACAGAGAATAGAGGAATGGGGCAGATTTAGAGGGGAAACCAGTAAGTCTGGCTTCGCGCTTGTTGACTTTGAGGTGCTTATGAGATATCTGACAGATTTCCACCTGGAAATTGGACACTCATGTCTGAAGTTCAGGGAGAGAGAGACGTTAACAACTTCGGCTGTAGGTAGCAGTTGAGAGTGAGTGAGATGGCTGGATGGGAGTTGGAGATACCAACATTTAGAGAGCAGATGAGGGAAGAGGGAATCCAGGGGGAGACCGAGAAGGAAGAGTCAGAGAGATAAGAGGAGAATCACAGAGCTGGGATAATAGAGTTTCTAGAAGGAAAATGTATTAGTCAGCTAAGGCTGCCGTAACAAAATACCATAGACTGGGTGGTTTAAACAAGAAAAATTTCTTTTCTCACAGTTCTGAAAGCTGGAAGTCCAAGATCAAGGTGTTGGCAGGGTTGGTTTCTCCTGAGGCCTCTCTCCTTGGCTTGTGGATGGCCGTCTTCTCACTGTGTCCTCACGTGGTCTTTCCCCTGCGTGTGTGCACCCCGGTGTGTCTTCTTCTTATAAGACCCCCAGTTCTATCCTGTTAGGGTGCATGCTTATGACCTCACTACCATTAATCTCCTCCTTAAAGGCCCTATCTCCAAATATAGTCACATTGAGGGTTATGGCCTCAACATGTGAATTGGGTAGAATACAATTCAGTCCATAACGGAGGCAGTCCAGTGAAATAAATGAAAAATGGCCACTACATCTGGCAATGAGGAAGTTCCTGGTGATGCTGGAGGACAATTTCAATGAAGCAGCGGAAGAAGATGCCAGAATGCAGCGGTGTGAGGTGCATGAAACAGCATGAAGAAACGGAGGCAGCAAATATGAGAACATCTTCAGTAAGTTTGGATATGCTGTGATGAGAAGGGAAGAGAGAGGACAGATTCAAGGTGAAATTGTGTTGGGTCAACACAGGGCAGTACTGGAGTGGCTTACTATCGTTTATGGGGCTCTACAGAACAAAGCTTTGTGGGGGATTTCTGGGGGTGCCTTCTAGCCAGATGACATGTGGTCCTTCTAAGGACAGTGTATCAGGGTTCTCCAGAGAAACAGAACCAATAAAATACATATATAGAGAGAGATTTATTATGAGGACTTGGCTTGTGTGATTATGGTGGCTAAGTAGTCCCACGATCTGCAAGTTGCAGACCCAGGAAAGCCGGTGGGATAATTTAGTCCAAGTCCAGAACCATGAGAAACAGGGGAGCATCTGTTGTAAATCCCAACTCAAAGGCCGGAGAAGATGAGATGAGGTGCCCCAGCTCAAGCAGTGAGGCAGGAAAAAGGAGAGAATTCCTCCTTCTCTTGCCTTTTGTTCTCTTCAGGCCCTCAACAGTCTGGATGACGCCCATCCGCAATGGGGAGGGCCATCCCTCCACTGAGTCCGCTAGATTTTCAAATGCTAATCTCATCTGGAAACATCCTCACAGACACACCCGGATATAATGTTTAGCCTGAGCACTCCATGGCCAGTCAAGTTGACAGGTAAATTAGTCATCACAGACGGGAGGAACGTTTTTAACTCTTTGCACCATGAATATCTGTCCATCCACTGAAGTGGATCTCTGCGTATCCCAAAGGGGTGGCCTGTGAGGCTAGACTGATCTTTGCAGGGACTCGCAGAAACCTGTGTTTGCTGGCGGCTGCAGGATTTCCCACACCAAGCAGGCAGGCCTGTGCCAGAGGGTTGAAGAAACTGTGCATGTTGCTTCATGCCTGAGTAAAAATAATAGCAGTTTTAAGAACAGAGGGTTTCAAATTCTGTATGAAGTAAAACAATGGGCAAGCTAGACATTTGACATATTAAAAAGAAGCATTTGGAGAAAAATCAAGAACAGATGGCAAAGAAGAGAGTTTTTGATTGTCACGGAAGGTTTAAGAAAGGAAGGGGACGGTTCAGCGATGGAGCACAAAGAAGCTGCCTTGTCATTCTCAAGAGCCATGGAGATGCTGAAAGGTCAGCATGTTGGACCATTAATTGTGAGCGTGATGGCTGATGTGTTACATTCGGATGGAAGAGAACTTGAACACAAGGGAAATGTCTGTGAAAACTTGCCAAGGATTTTGAATGATGAACTTAAAACTAAAAAGCCTTGGCATTTGCTCTGATTTTTCAAGGGAGGTTTGAAAAAATTCTTTAAAACACACGTTTTTGAGAAAAATAGTAACTGATCATGGAACATGATGTTTCTATTATGATCCAGAGGCAAAAAGTCAACATTTGTGGCAGAAAGCTTCAACATCCCTAAGACTGAGGAAAAAATACCCATTTCAAAAGTAAACGTGAAGTGCTCATTGGTTTCTTTAATATCAATGATATTGTTCAAGCTTAATTCGTCCCACAAAAGCAGAGAGTTGATCAGATTGTTTTTATGCATAAATACAAAAGTGATTGGGAGATGTTTAATATTTTTTTAAAAGGGCTCTGACAAGATTTGCTTCTCAACCATGACATTTCTTTCGCACACCACTTACTTTCTGTCTCTTAGTTTTTAATGGAAGATGTTATTTAACTCACCTGATTACCAATCTATTTCACCAGATAAGATTCCAAATGACTTTTGGTTGTTAAAATATTTTTTAGGGGCTGGCCCCGTGTCCAAGTGGTTAAGTTCGCGCGCTCCGCTGCAGGCGGCCCAGTGTTTCGTTGGTTCGAATCCTGGGCGTGGACATGGCACTGCTCATCAAACCACACTGAGGCAGCGTCCCACATGCCACAACTAGAAGGACCCACAACGAAGAATATACAACTATGTACCGGGGGGCTTTGGGGAGAAAAAGGAAAAAAGTAAAATCTAAAAAAATATATATATATATTTTTTAAAGCCACTCACAAAGGAATTGGACTTGCCATTGTTGGTGGCATTCAAAAGAAGGTAATGAATCAGGGCTCCCTGGAAAAATGGCTGATTCTAGGACTGGGGCCGGGAAAATACCAGATGAGCCTGGAGAATCTTGGAGCGTCAGAAAGTTAAGGAAGTACTCAAAAAACAGAGAAGGAAGCATGTCAAAGAGACACAGGAACCAATTTGAAAGAGTGCTCAATGACCAAAGCCAGAACAAAGTGGGCAACAAAATAAATAGTGCACATAGGATTATAACCTAAAGCATCGAATACATGTCCAAGAGTCCATACGTATATTAATATAGTCATGCATCGCTTAACAATGGGGATATGTTCTGAGAATTGCATTGTTAGGCAATTTCATCATTGTGCAAACATCATAGAGTGTACTTATGCAAACCTAGATGGTATGGTCTACTACACACCCAGGCTATGTGATACTGATCTTATGGGACCACTGCTGTACGTGCGGTCCATCATTGACCAAAACGTCATGTGGTGCAAGACTGTGAGTGATTGGGTATGTAAATAAATGGGGGAAAAGAGACACATCTTTCTTAAAGAAGAACTTCCAATAATATATGTCATACTCCCTTCTCTAGGAGGTGAAGCTCGAGTCCTCCCTCCTGTCACTTAAGGATGGCCTTAGCCTTAGTCACTGACTTCCAAAGACTAGAGCAGAGAAAGGGAAAAACAGGAACATGACATTGGAGACCTGGCAAACTCTACCTTAACCAAGTGATCAAGGTTAAGATCATCAATGATGTCATGGAGCCAGCATGTGCCCCCTGATATGACGTGATGAGAAAAATCCTTAACCCCAGCCTAATCATGAAATCAACAGACTAACCCAGACTAGGAGACCTTCTACAGGACACCTGGCCAGACTCCTCAAGACTGTCGAGGTCATGAAAAACAACAAAAGATTGAGAAACTGCCACAGACCTGGGGAGACATGACAACTAAATGCAGTGTGGTGCCCTGGATTGGATCCTGGAACAGAAAGACCACATTCACAGGAAAACTGGTGAAATCCGTACAAAGTCTGGAGTTTAGTTAATAGTAACTCACCAACGTCAGTTTCTTAGTTGTGACAAGTGTCCCTGGAAATGTAAGAAGTTAACAATGGGGGAAACTAGGTAAGAGGTTTATGAGAACTCTCTGTACTATCTTTGTAACTTTTCTGTAAATCTAAAAGTTTTGCAAAACAAAAAGTCAATTTTTAAAAAAAGAAAAGAACGTGATGAATTCTAAGAGCAGTACCAAAACAGAATTCCACAGAAGTATTTTGAAAAATGGCAGCAATGCTAGAACATGAGTTCAATCTCTCAAGGGGCTGAACTCAACTCTGTTTTTGTTTTATTTCGATGAAGAATCTATCCCAAGAGAGTGAGGCAACTTGTCCGTGGCTCTTTAAAGCAGATCAAGGCTGAGAACGCAGGCTCCTTGACTCTATACAACAGCACAGCAGCCACACAATAGCTCCCGCTTCCATAGCACTCACTTCGTGCTATGTGTCTTGCATGTGTTAACTATTTAATCCTCACATTTACTCTATTACCCCCAATTCCTATTTTGCAGACTAAGTGTCTTGCATGTGTTAACTATTTAATCCTCACATTTACTCTATTACCCCCAATTCCTATTTTGCAGATGCTTCCTGCTGGTTCCACCAGCCTAAGTGACAAGAGTGGAAAGAGTGGATTTCATGCCTCCCATGTCGAGTTTGTACTGATGGCCTTTGCTAGCCATTCATCTTCAGACGGTAGAACTCTAGGATTTGCAAATGAACTAGATGTAGGAGTTGAGGGGAGAGTGTGGTCCATGATGATGCTCAGGTTGGAGTTTGGGCAAGGTGGAGTCTGTGAGGCCCTTTAGTACAAGAGGGAGCACAGGAGAAGTTGGTCAGGGGAATGAGATCATTTGTTTTGGATACACTGAGTTTAATATGGACCTTCTCTGGAGTTTGATAAACATGCCTGAAGCTCCAGAGAATATCCTGTTCCAAAGATATAGTTTTGAGGCCAACAATATGTTGATGATCCATGGAATTTTGGGGGGAATCACAGGTCACATCAAGACTTCATAAACCCCTGGTCACAGCACTCCCGCAATTAAGTACCCCGCCCCACATTTGTCCCTCTCTCTGGTTCTTTTGTGAAAGTCTGTGTCAGGAGCTGACCAAAACATCAACCTGGCCCCAGTGTCTGCCTTCCCAGGGGTGGGCCTGCCAATCACTCCACGTTGTCAGATGTGAATTCTTCTCCTCCCTGCCTCCAAGCATCCCAGGTTCCCACCCCAAACATCACTTCCTAACATCCTCCACTCTGGAAATCTCAAACCTTCACAGAATTGAATCTCCTGTTATGCCCAAGGCCCCGTGTCAGGTCCAGACTTGCCAGGCTTTCAGCTCTGGTGACAGCAGAAGAGGGCCCTCAACTAGTGTAGAGGCATGAATAGTGTCTCCCCCAAAATTCATGTCTACCTGGAACCTCGGAATGAGACCTGATCTGGAAATAGGGGCATTGCAGATGCGACTAGTTAAGAAGAGGTCACACTGCATTAGGGAGGGCCCTAAATCCAATGACCAGTGTCTTTATAGGAAGGCCATGTAAAGACACAGGCGAGAATGCCATGTGAAGACAGAGGCATACATCGAACCTATGAGTCTACGGCTACAGAAAGCTGAGGATTGTCAAGAACCACCAGAAGCTGGAAGAGGCAGGAAGGATCCTGCCCTCAGCCTTCCGAGAGAGCACGGCCCTGTGACACCTTGACTTCAAACTTCTCCTCTCCACCCCGTGAGAGAATAAATCTCAGTTGTTGTAAGCCATGCAGTTTGTGGTAACTTCTTACAGCAGTCCTAGGAAACTAATCCAGCCAGACAAACGGGATGAGAAGACATCCTCCCAACCCTGTGAGATACCGAATGTGCAAATGGACAGTGGCCAGATCACACACGACAATAGAACTCCAACCCTCAAGCTCTGCAGTAACCAGCCTGCAAAACCAAACCGCAAACTCGGCAACCATGGACACAGATGGACAGGACTGGGTCAGCGACTGCACACTTCCCTCATTTTGCCCTTGCTTCCAACTCAGAACCAAGCAGAAAAGCCAAATATGCTCCCAAACCAATCACATGGGATATTCTGATTCTAGTTAGCCTGCCTCCAGCTTCGCCATGACCACAGCTTGCAGTCAGGGCCCACCCGAAGCCTTCCCTTCACTCCCTATAAAGCTTTCCAGTCTCTGCCTGCTGTTGAGGCCCTGCCAAACGCAAGTAATGGTCCTAATGCCCTTGCTGCAGCATGCTCTGACAAGCGGCCTCTGTTTGTTCTCACTGGATGGTCTGCATTATCTCCACACCTGGGATTTGTGGGTGTATTCCTTGGCTGGGGCCACCATAACAAAGTTCCACAGACTGGGGGCCTTAAACAACAGACATTTATTTTCTCACAGTTCTGGGGCTGGAAGTCTAAGATCAAGATGCCAGCAGATCTGGTTCCTTCTGAGGCCTCTCTCCTTTGCTCACAGAGACCTTCTGTGTCCTCATGTGGCCTTTCTTCTGCGCTCGCGCATCCCTGATGTCTCTCTGTGCGATCAGATTTCCTCTTCTTTTAAAGACACTGACCAGAAGGGACTAGGGCCACCCTAACAGTGGCCTCATTTCAGTTTAATCATCTCTTTAAAGGCACTAATCCAAATATATTCACATCCTGAGACATTGGGGGTTAGGGCTTCCATATCTGAATTTGAGGAGGATGCAATTCATCCCACAACAGTGGGGAAGAGACTCGGCCCGTGGGGGTGAGGCAGGGTTGGGTGGACGCCATCTCGATATATCTGTCTTGTAAAAATGCATCATCTGTGGGTAGCCTTTAGATGGTTTGTGTGCAACAGAGCTGGAAGCTTGGGGTGACAAGACATGAAAGTGAAGATAGAGTAGTTCAGAGTCAGTATTAGGATACATGGAAGAGTTGGGACTTCAGTATACTGGCCTAGTAAAACAACAGTGTGGATGGAGCGGGTAGGCCAGGTAACTGTCCCAGCTTCTCTCATAGTCGCCTCATCTTCTTGCCAAATCGCTCAAAGGTCACCAAAGGAAAACAGCCAAATGGACATTCATGCAGTTGATAAATGGCGACAATCTCTTCACCACACAATCAAGGTCCATGATTACTTGTTTCCAGGGTGGTGAATAGACCTATACTAGGAGGAGGCAGTGCTCCGGCTGCCCTCTGTGAAGGATGTTGGTACCCAAAGTTAGAGCTCTATTAGTTCCAGGCATTCCATTTTTACATGTATAATGTGTTTGAGGGCTTATACTCTGGATTAGGGGAGTACTTTCCTTTCCCTTAAGTGCCCTTCAGTCACCCACTAAGCTAAGTCCTCTAACTCCTCTCAATGTTTACTCTCAACTCCCTGCATTCATCAGTCTACCCACTCACCCATCCACTATCCATCTACCATCCACCCACCCATCCATCTACCACCCATTTATCCACCCACCCATTCATCTACCCATCCACCCATCCATCCATCCATCCATCCTTCACGCACCCATTCATCTACCCATCCATCCATCCACCCATGCCTCCATCCATCCATCCATCCCTCCATCTACCCATTCATTTACCCACCCACCCATCCATCCATCCACCCATTCATCATTCACCCAACCATTCATCCATCCATCCATGTGTTTACATCACTGGGTGTAGATACAAAGATGAGTAAGACGGCATCTCAGAGCCCTGGAAGACACAGCAATGTGTTAACAATTATCACGCAGTGTGCTCAGTGCTACAACATACATACCTAGGAGTACTCAGAGGAGGGCAAGACAAATCAAGCTTGGGAAGGTGAAGAGAGCACTTACGTACTGTCTTCCTTCAAACGCTCCTCACAAATCAATTTCCTTCTTTCTATTATGGTCATCACCATGTGCATTCTCTCTGTGGCCCAAAATTTGCAAAGTGGATTGAGTGGACCCCAGACATTGTGACACCCCTAACCACCTCCAGGCCAACCGTTAACTCTGGGCTCTTCACCGGGGGTAGTGGGAAGAGAATTGACCATGGAGGCGGATGTTGCCACTGACAAGTTGTGAGTTCTTTGATGCATTATTTCTCCATTCAGGCCTCGAATGCATCATCTGTAAATGAGGGAAGTTGACCTTGACCTCTGCCTCTTAAAATTATTCCCTGAAATGTCCAAAGCAAAGAGGACAATGAGAGTTGGGCTCACAAGATTAACACTGATTTTGTATCTGAATACATGACACATTTTAGTTTCAAGTAAAAAAAAAATTTTTTAAATAGCAGTGAGTTATAAAAACTCTGCTCCAAGAAGGTACTCCCTGCTTATCTTGAGGATCCACGCTTCTTGGTCCTCTTTGTGGACTGCCTCAAACTCCTGGGGGACAGAGCCCAGGGCTGGGTGACCCCTAAGGTCGCTGTGATTCTGTGACTTGGGCCCGAATGCTCTGAAAGTGAGAATGGCTCACGTAATTGAAGTGGCCGTGGGTGGGAAGGACTCTGAATGGGCTCTTCAAGGCTCTCTGACTCAGACGGCACGATTCCTCTTTCAGTGGAGGGGACGCCTGTCCAACCCGTGGTGACATGGCGTCATTCAGGTGTGAGTAACGGTGATGAATCGTCTGCAAGGCATCATTCAGCTTCACATCTGCTCCAGATTTAGACTTGTTCCCTAAGACTTTGAGTAAGCTCTCTCTTTTTAGAAGCAAGTGAGAGCCCATTTTTGTGAGGCCATTCACAAAGAGAAATGGGAAACGGCATGCATGGAAAACGACAGGAGTGCCGTGACATGCTCTGCTCGGCGCAGATGACGGCAGGGATGAATCCAAGAGTGGGGACAAAATGGCAGCGTCAGACCCTCCTGGAGCATCACCATGACGGTGGACAGCCACCAACTGGGGAAACCCACAGAAGCCATGCAGCAGGGAATGGCAAAGAGAAGGCCAGGGTCTCCAAATTCCCTTAGGTTCACTCTTTTTGCTGGACTGTTACCCAGTTCATTACTATTAACAGATCCTTTCTGGGAGACTATGAGCCCAGATATCACAAAAGGAGCTCTTTCCCTTTTTTTTCAGGTGATGAATTCCTAAAAGGAACGTTGGTAGAGCATGAACTGGGCAAGCCGCCTAAACTTACCTGTGAAGTAGAGACGATGTGAGCACTGCTGTGAGCACGTCGCAGGGTTCTTGTGAGGATCGAAGCAGGAGTCAGCAGACTGCAGCCCGAGGGCCAAAGTCCGCTGTGGCCTGTTTGTGCAGGCCCACCAGAGAAGAATGGTTTTCACCTTTCTAACGGGTTGTAAAAAGAAAAACTGAAAACACAAAGAGGAAAGACTGCATGGTAGTCTGCTCAGTGTAAATATTTACTATCTGGCCCTTTACTGAAAGAAGTTTCCGGATCTCTCGATTGAAGGCAGAAACACACTTGAAAATAACTGGCCCGGAGCTTGGCACACAGGAGACGCTTACAAAGGGTGGAACTTTACTCCAACAAAAGAACGTTCTGGGAGTAATTTAGTTGTAAGAAAAGGATAAATGGGATTCAACGTATGGGACAAAATTTGTAAGATTTGTAGAATATGTAGGTATTTCTATTTGGCCTCCCCTCCCTGTGTTAATCTGCTCAGGCTGCTGTAGTAAATACCACAGACTCGGGGCTTAACTGAAATTTACTTCTCACAGTTCTAAGGCTGGAAGTCCAAGATCAAGGTGTCGGCAGGTCTGGTTTCTCCTGAGGC
The DNA here is from genome assembly GCF_021613505.1 of Equus quagga. Taxonomy (NCBI): domain Eukaryota; kingdom Metazoa; phylum Chordata; class Mammalia; order Perissodactyla; family Equidae; genus Equus; species Equus quagga. Next base: position 10,828,749 of record NW_025802777.1, read on the forward strand.
CTCTCTCCTTGGCTTGCAGAGGGCTGCCTTCTCATTGTGTCCTCAACATGGTCTTGCCTCTGTCTGGTGCCCCTCTGTGTGTCCAAATTTCCTCTTCTTATAAGGACACCGGTCAGATGGGAGTAAGGCCCATTCTAACAGAGGCCTTAATCTAACTTACCTCTTTAAAGGCCCTAACTCCAAATACAGCCATATTCTGAGGTGCCAAGGGTTAGGGCTTTAATAAGAATTTTCAGGGGACACAATCCAGCCCATAACACCCCCTTAAATTAAATGAAATATTAATAATTAACAAAGCTTACCCCTTGATTTAGAATAATCCGTACACACTAAGAGGTGCTATAATTGCCTAATAAGGGCCAAGATCAGTCCAATTTTAGGGGACCTTGAAGGAGTAGGCATCTGTATCTTCCCTGTGTCGGAAACATTAACTGCACCCCAAATATCTGTACACTCCCCCATATTTCCCAGCCTCTGGCTCAGAGGCACGACTAGTTACAGGCCCTCACAGAGCACTCAAGGGCCAGTGGAAAACTCTCCAGCTCGCCCTTCCTCTGCTGCAGCAGCCAGAGAAACGTCATTTTGAGCGGATGGAGCCACACGCTGGAAGCAGCCCGGATTCCTGAGTCACCACCTGGAACATGGCAGCTCTGGAACCGGCCAGGTGGCATAGAAATGTGTCAAAGAAATAAACCTTGATCGGGCAAGTCACAGAGATTTTTGGGTATAATTTGTTATCATGCAAAGCTTAATCTATCTGCCACACCGGTTGCCAGAGAAGAGATGGACACAGATGAAGGGGTCATGAGAAGGCATTCTTGTCTCAGACCTGCCATGAAGTCACTGCCTAGCTTTGGAGGAGAAGCCTTGCTCCTGACATGGGCTTGTAACCTTCCCTTTTCCAGCTGGCTGTGCTAACAAGGCCTAGAAAGAATACATTTTGCTATTTTGAGGGTTTCTAACATAAGCCAAAGCCTTTCCCTCCAAAAGAGCTTATGGGCCATCTTCTGAGCAGAGACTATGTTGTGTAACCAGCTCCGGACCTGAAGTCAGAGCCATTTATTCTTTTCACCTGTAAATAATGCAGCTTCCTAGCTTCATCCTCTCTGTAACGTGCCTTTGTTAACTTTTACACCACCTGGCTCCAGTTGATCCCTGAGTTTGCTCTACACCAAGCTACCCTACCCTCCCAGAGCTGCTTCCCCAAAATGCTTCCTTATCTGCACACCAGCTCACATGTGGATAGCCCTGAAAAAGACGACTGCAAAGGGTGAAACGCTCCACACCCTTCCCCCACCCCAAGGCCCTTGGTGCCACAGACATCAGATCTCAGTGATAACTGTGTGTCTTGGAAACAGGGCCCCAGAAAAGAAGTACAAATATATCTACCCCAATTGTCTTTGGAACCAGATGTCTGAAAAGCTCCCTTGACAAAAAAGCTGCCACAAATAATACACTCATTTACTACTCAGGAAATACGCTCCTTTCATTGAAAAGTGATGACATTAAATTGAACCAGCTCCCAGGGCTGCTTTGAATTATTCTTACTGTGCCCGTAACACATGGAGGGTTGCACAAAAAAAAAAGACAAATGCAATAACCAAGAGGCTTCAAGACCCCCTAAAAACATCAGTCTTGCATTCTTTCTGAATTTGTCTCCCTTTATGACATGGCTATATAGAAAATGTTTTATTGATTTAATCTAGTAAAACCCAAAGCCTTTTGATAGCTAAAGTAGATAACAAGGCTAACCAGGGGTTGCTGCTTACTTGGGAGATCTGTTGAGCAAGTCTTTCTCCAGCTCTGAGAGTGGATGGTGGATGGCGGGAACAGCATGATGCTCAGAATTGCAAGAAGCTGCACAATTTTGAAAATGACTGAACGATCTGGTCCATGGAGGGACCTCAGATACCTGCTATGACAGCTTGATCGCTGTTGACCTTCTCCTCTGTCCACGGCGGCCACACTCTGATTTCTCCCTGTCCTTTGAAGGAGGAGCCCTCCACCCAAACCCACTCTCACTCAAGAACATGGGGGAGTGCGCTCAAACCATCTGGGGCCCCAGCATTCTCTTTTTCAAAAAGTCTGGGGGTGAACCAGGCTATCTCAGGTGCCTTATTGTTCTAAAACGTTGTGATTCCTAAAAGAAAATATCATCATCAAAACTAGATACTCGTTCTTACCCCCACCCCGACCCCATCAAACTTCAGAGAGAACTTCAGATCATGAAACAATGAGTCTCTCCACTTTCTACCCTGCCACCCTCTGAGCCACAGAGTACAGGGGACACAAGGGGTTAGGCAAGGTGGTATATGTGATAACCTTTATGTGAACACTTAGGAATGAAATGGGAACTGGGACGATCTAAACAGCCAATCTAGACACCCTCTTCCAAGCAGCCCATCACCCCTCTTCCGCATCCCTCACCAAGGCCTAAAGCAAGGACAAAATCTAGAGGGAGTGTTTACAGATGGCATTCTTCACGCACCATTTTCAGAGTCTCCATGGGAAATCCAAATTCCCCCAAAAAAGAAAAGTGCTGATTCGTCTTGAACCGCCGTATGTCAGTCAAAAAGACTTTTGTAGGCAGACCTGTTGCAAGTGAAATGAAGCAGCGATCCTGAAGCAGAAAATGCCCTCGAATGCCCCACAGCTGGATTCCCCCTTGTATCCGGTCAGTTGCTGGGCCAAGAACTTTACATAGACAATGGTTACGACTATTTGCAACATGCTCAAGCCTTTAGGATTTATCAGCATAGAAAGGAAGCAGTCATAGTGAGGGAAAAGTATATTTCACAGTCATTATAAAAGTACATATATTTAATAATGGTGACATAAATACAGTCCTTACTTATGACCAAACCGCACAATTAAATTTGACTTCCTTCTAGACTTCACACAATGAGAGTTCAGTCATTTCCATGGGTAACTACAGGCTGACTGAGAACACAGGCTCAGACTAATGAGAGACAGTCATGGGTCAAAGAGCTAACACGCTTTGTACTTACCAAAGAATACTCAAGTTTTCCATATAAATATAATAAAATAATAAAGAATTTAACATTTCTTCTTTCACTCGATTTCATAGATTTGTCAGGTGCTCACACACACAAAAATACAGCTCACCCCTCTTCCCCACTCCCCCTCACCTCTCACTGGGTTCGGAATAAACCTGAGGTCACAGTTCAAGTTACCAACGGCGACACGGTCAGTTAGCTGGATGACAGTCTGCAGCTGTTCTTGAAGCAAGTGAGGAACGGGAAACAGGTTCCGACCATCTAACAGCGACACAGAAACACTCACGTTGTCAAGGAAGGTAAGATACAAGAAAAAGACATCAAGGACTAGAGGCAGTTCACAAGGCACAGGAACACAGCCCGCAAACCTGCAAAGCGGGACACTCGCAGCTCGAAACCATCAAAAAGGTTTCTTCACCCATCGAAAATCAAACAATTCACATCAAATGGAGAGAGTCTCGTGTGGAAAAGCTTCTTTTCTTCTCTCTGCTTAAAAAGCTCTATTTTCAATGGAAAGTTCCAGAACCCAGTCTGGAGCCCTACAAAGGAATAACACAACAGCTGGGAGTCTGACCTTCTCATCACAAGCCCTAGGGCTGGGCGATCTCATCAAGGGGGAAGCAGCCACTCCAGGTCCTGTCAAGGTCAGCCAGGACTGGGCACCGCCCGCAGTGGCTTCTGGGGCCAGCCAAATACCTGCTCTCTCCTCGCTGAGTAGGAGACGTGTGGGGCCGAAGGAAATCACCACTGGGAAATGAGAAAAGATGAAGAACCACTTCACTCTCTGGCACAGGCTGGCTGCCAATGGACGTGAAGGCAGGCTTTGCAATCCTCAAGGGCAGTGACCTGTTTTGGAACCACTGGGACTGAGAGGACGAGCCCTAGGGTGGCCACAGCAGTGGTTTCTGGTCACGCCTGCACTTGTCAACAGTTGAAGACGCCAGGCTGTGGTGTAACTTGTCTCCTGAGCTAACTGCTATCCAACCTGTGCTAATTCTTCTTCCTTCCCCAATTCTGCTCACGGCCGAGTGGTCCCTGCCAAGTGCCAGGGCCCAGGCCCCACGTGGAGACAGCCCCCGGCAGGCTCCAGCTCAACACGGTCAGACAACACTGGGGTCCACAAAACACGCACACATGGACGGCATGGACACAGAACCGGAGACGCATCTTTGGTTCAATCCTTGACAAAAGGTGTGAAAACAGAACACGAATTCAAAAGCCTATTTGAGAAACACTGCTTTCCTCCAAGAAGACATGCGTTGTGTTATGAACTTGACTCCTGCCAGGCCAGGCAAGCCTGCTCCCAGCTCACAGCAAACTAGCTGAGCTCTCTAAACCTCACTTACTCTCTTGGCAGCTTGAAAACTGTATTGCACAGAGGTAACGGTGTCTTCTTGCCATGCAAATTCAACCATAACCATCTTCCTTCTTTCTAAATAACCAACTGTAATGATGTTCCACGCCTTCCAGAAGGATCGGGGCTCTGTGGATGCAATGGGAAGAGCACAGGGCCGGCTGTGACCACGCCCCTCCAGCAGGCTCCCGTGGTTCACCAGCCACTGAAAACATCCCTGGTGAGCTCTTATGCTCTCACGCTTAGCCTCACGGGAAAACATCAGTTTGGTGAAATCACTTCTTGTCTCTCTATCTAGGTTTTTAAAAATTACGTTACTTCGATTTAACAACATCACATAAAGAGAAATCATCTTTGGAGAAGATAATTCGACCGTTAGCAAGTTTTAGCCAATAAAGAAAAAAAATCTGTCAAAACCTTGCTTGGCAACTGAGTGTCCCCTTCGGTCTTTTCCTTTCCTTCGGGTCCCTACTGTTTGGATCAGTCCTTGCCCAGCTTCCCCTTTCAGCGATGGTGGCGAATGTTCCAGCCCATCTTCCTCTGAGGTTTTGGGCACCTGGCCCTCCTCCCTGGATGGCCAGCTCCTGCCAGCCTGTGGGGATTCACTGCTATGAAAGGAAGAGAAACCGTGGCCCAGATGAGCTGCTGTGTGATGCCTCAGTCAGTCCCCATGTGACCGTGGCCGACTGCTGAAAAGAGAACAATCCACTGAGAGGCACACACAGAGCACAAAGTGAAGAAAGATCGTGTCACAGTCTGTAATCTGGGTAGCCCAGAGGCCGATGCATGGTTTTTACCCCAAGCCCAGCCGAGGGAGGTGGGCGGAGAGCGGGTGAGTAGGTGGAAGGAAGAATGACATGAATGCTTGGAACTGGCTGCACCCGCAGCCAGCCCTTCTAGTGGATTCCAGCATCTCTGGCGGTCCCTGCGGAGGACTGTGTTGTACAGGCTTTGGGTTTGTGGATTTCAGCTGTTCCACAGTTGGGACCTTGTGTGGCAGGAGTAGATGAGGCCACGGAATCTTCACACCCTGACAGATGTGTGGAGCTCTGTTCCATTGCTTCCCTTAGAAAAACCCAGAATCCTGCCACGGGCCCAGGTTAACACTGGCCTTTGACCCCATCGGCCAGGTCGAAAGAGAGGCTCACAGGGGCCATGGGCTGCAGTGGGGGCATGCTGGCCTCCAGGGGCCTGTCTGCAGAGGGCTGCAGGCTCTGATGCCGCTTCCTCAACATCTGTCCGATGCCCATCATGGGGAACCGGCCTCGGCTTTTCACACAGTTCGGGCTCCCCAGCGGCTGCGTGGTGCCGTTGCTGGGAACCGGAGGTGGGGAACACACGCCTTCCTCTTTGGGGGGGCTGTTCTTATCTTCGTGAGCAAAGGAGACCAGGGTGGGATGCAAGGGAGTTTGCAGAGGCGACGAGCTCCCGGGCAGCAGAACTGGGGAGAGCGTCCGCTCACTGGGATGCCCGCGAGCCACGCCCCCCGGGGAGCTGAGAATCCTGTAGTGATGGGATGGGGACAGCAGTTCTATTTGGTCATCGCGATCGACGGATTCGAAGGAGCGCACCATCTCCAGCAACAGGGGGTCTTCCTTGGGGGCGATTCCGGTGCTCCCAGGCCCCGGCTGAGGGGGCTCCGGTTTCTTGACAATCCTGGGGGTCCTGGGAGGTGGGACGGGGATGAACTCCATGGAAGAAGAAGCCACACAATTGGAATCTGAGGTTTTTCGGAAAATATTGCGGCAGCCGAAGGAATCTGCATACCAAGAAAGCAAACGAAATGATGAAGACAGCCACGTGAATAGTGCAAGCGGCCCTTCTCCCGCCTGCTCTGACCTCCAGCTGGAGCGAGACAGTGCATTACCTAGGGAGGTCAGAAAGAATCAAGAGGCAAACGGCCTCAGCATCCGACTCTCCCCACAGGGGACCAGACGGTCTTTCTAGAATGGGGGGGACAGAAGGCTGAAGGCTGGTGACAGGAGGCCTCCTGAGCTCTGATCTGCCTCATGGCACCAGCTTAACATCTGCTCTCCTTTTGGTGGCTTAAAATTCTGGACCCTGCCAAAGAGGCTTTGGAACAAAAAAGGTACGTGGTTCAACAGAGCAAGCACAAAACTAGAATCACACCGAGCCCAGCTTGCTGAGGACCTGAGAATGGGAAGGAGCACTTCCCTCATGAATTTTTTTCTTTTTTGAATTGTGGTTAAAAAATACGTAATGAAAATTTATCATCTTAACCATTTTTAAGCGTCCAGATCAGTCGTGTTAAGTGCATTCACATTGTTGTGAAATAGAACTCTTCTTACAAATCTAAAACTCTGAACTCACTCAACAGCAACTCCCCATTCCCCCACCGCCCGGGCCCTGGCAGCCACCGTTCCACTTTCTGTCTGTGAATTTGACTATGCTGGGGACCTCATATAAGCAGAATCTACGGTGTTTGTCCTTTTGTGACTGGCTTGTGTCACTTGGCATAGCCCTTGAGGTTCATCCGTGTTGTAGCGTGTGCCAGAATTTCTTTCCTTTTTAGGGCTCCCTCATGACTCAATCCCACCAGAGCCTCATGCAATTCTGAACAGCAGTGAAGCACTCTTCATCTATATATTTGAGGCCACGAGCCAATCCCCACGGTTTCTATCTCAAGTTGGCAGAGTCTGGAATCCAGGTTTGCAGATTGTGCCAGAAATGAAAGGGAAAAACCCCCACAAATTTGGAGCCGAGGGAAACAAAGCCAAGTTCCTGTGGACCGGGCTCTCTGAGCTCCCTTTTCCACCATCACCTTTTACAGGCCCCCGTCGAGGCCCGGCTGCAAGAACAAGCTGCTGCCCACGGGGAGTGATTGTGGGAGCAGCCAAGGGGCACTGGGAATCCTCTTCACCTTACATAAATAAATACACAGATCCCTAAATAAGTCTCCTGCTCAGGCTGGCACAGATGCCTGAGACTCACCAGCAGAGAGAAGTAGAATTTCATTACCGGCTCACGTCTCCTCTCCGGTGTCCCGGCTGCACCTGAGCGTCCCCTCCCCTCCCCGGGATGGCTGTGTGGCCCCCACTGGTAGCCCAACTTCTCCCTCTGCCCAGCCCTGCTTCCTTCCCTTCCCCACAGGTGTAGATTCGAGAGGACGCAACCCACACACACCCTGCAACCCACACACACCCTGCGGATCTCCACCTCAGGGTCAGCTCCCAGCACACAGACAGGGACACTGCATCACCCCCCCGGAGAAAGGGCATGGTCACCGGCCGGCCCTGGGAGCACGTCCGCCGGCCCCTCTTCATCCCACCCTTATCAGGAGGCAGCAAGTGATGCTGGTCAGGAGAAAAAGCTCCGGAGCCGGGCCGCCCGGTTGGAAATCTGGACCCGCTGCATACCAGCTCTGTGGCTTTGGACAACCCTCCGTGCCTATTTCCTCATTTCTAGAAATGGGGGAAGAATAATCTCACTGGTTGGAGTCAGGAGCCTGAAACAGAGGCTGCCACACAGTGAGCGCTCCGTATTAGCAATCATACTGCCTCCTGGCTGCTTCTAAGCTAACACGCTCTGAGGATGGGATTTCCTAAATCCCAGGATGAAGGAAAAAAGCAAAGAAACAAACCCAGTGACAGTTGGACCAGGAAAGTTCCCAGGGGAAGCACCATGGAATGGATGCACCTCTTGGCTGGCAAAGTTATCCCAAATTATGCAGCACTGGCCTAGACTTCCGTAGGGAGATCACAGGACACCACCATCAAGGGCCTGAATTTGCTGCTGGTTAGAAGCCAGAAAGGAGAATCCGCTAAAGAGGGACAAGTGGGGAGACCCCTGCCTGCCTGAAACCTGAGAATGAAACTGAGGCAAATGGAATTGCTCTTCTTGGGGTGAGAACCAGGCCTCTCTTAGGGTAAGACCTGTGCTGTTTGCTGCTGTTGGAATCTCCCAACGCTTTCCTGCTTCCCCAGGGAACTACTCAGACAGCCCTGGTCCTCTCTGACCCTCAGTCTCTTCATATTTAAAACAAAGGGATTGAAGATGGGCCTGCACCATCTCTCCCATGCCCTTTCAGTAATAAGGCCCTGTCCTCCACCCCATGGTTCTGTCTCAGGACATGCCCCTGCTCCCTGCACCCCCTTGCCCGTTTCTCAGTGTGTGTTAAGTCCGTGTGGTGCTTCCTTTCCACATCCCTCAATGCTCGTCCCAGAGGAGGGAGACTCATGTTTATCAGTTACCTGATGTGCTGGACTCCGAACCAGGTGGAGAAGCCCACCTGTGTATCTCATTTAATCCACCCTATAGCTCTGGCATGTAGGTTTCCTTTCATAAGGAAGGGAACCAATTAAGATCCTCTGAGGGTAAGGAATTTGGGCCACAAGCCACAGAGCTGGGGTTGGAGCTCCCTCCCCCAGCCCAGAGCCCAGACTGTAGCTATCACTTCACTGCCTCTCAGGGTCCTCTATTCTGCTGAAGGCTCGCACACACTGTGTCCCCGATCACCACTCCCACACCCCATCTCTGCCATGCTGTACACCCATCCCTGGTTCAATAATACCATGCACCCCGTCTCTGTGCCCACGGTACCATGCATCCTATCCCTGCTTTCACAAATCCCACCCACACAAGTGGCCAGTACCACGCAGTCTGGACCCTGATGCTTCCTGGTTGCCTCAGGTGTGTTAACTCTGCTTTCCCATGGGCACAATAATCGTGTCTATCCCAGGAGCACACGCAGCCACCCGTGAGGGGTACACAGGGGCCACGAGGCTCAACACGAGTGGCCTAGAGAGTGCCCCGAGCTGACCCACCTTTGTCAGGGAAGCCAGACTTGGGGGCCTTCCGGTCCTTCAGCAGGGCCTTGGTGTTCTGAATCTGCGTGATGAGCGAGGCCGAGGGCTGTTTGTGTGAGGGCAGGTTCTTGTCCATCTTCTTGGAAAATGGCCGATGAAGAAAATCCCCTCTTTTTTCTTGTTCTTTGGGCTTTTTATCCTTCAAATCGGAAGCAAACATATGTACTCAGATGCACAAAAGAACATACAAGGTGATTTCTCTTTGAAGAGTTATCCAGGAAGATTCGAGAAACCCCAGCCTTTCAACACCCGGTTCTCAGCTGTGTGCGCAACAACCAGCGCGGAGGCCCAGCGATGCTCCGAAGAACCCACCTCCTCTCCCTGGACCACACACAAGCTGCAGTTGCCCCCGGCTCCCTGCACAGTGCTGTTCTGAGGTGTTCCAGCAAGGGCAAGGTCATGCCTAGGAGGTCACCCATTCTAGAACAAGCTGAATGAACTAAGGCAGAGCAGATGAGGACTTCTGGAAATCTGCCATCTCATTTAAAGTGGGGCCCTAAGATTCTACCCACAGTGGTGGCTTTGCAAAGGCATCTTGGCAAAGGAAACATAACAGCTTGCATCCTACCATCGGGTCTTGTGTTCGGTCAAGCCGAGGTGGTGGACAGCAAACCCATGCAGCCCTGAGCCACCTGGGTGAGTTTTGGCCCTTTCCTACTCTCTGGCCATGTGAGCACTTACTTATGTACTTAAAAGTGGCACTATTTAGCTGTTTTTGCTATAAATCTTGCCTTTATTGAACTTGCTTATAATCCCTCTGATGGGAGTGAATTTGACTATTCTATATATCTTCAACCCCACAGCCTCTGGCATAAAGCCAGGCACTTAGAGAAAGCTTAATAAATAGTTATTGAAATGTTAAAAAAAAAAAAAAAAGCCAGTGGCAACGGAACTGAATTAAAATTAATTGAGTTCAAGCTTCTGGGAAGGGTGGTGCCACTAAGTTGTTTTCTGGCCCTAAAGACTGTGTTTTATGTTTACTGACCTCACCACGAGTGAGCGAAAAAAGACAGATTTTCACATTTTTAATTTTTTTAAACTTTAAGAGCATTTGCAATTCAAGAGAGCTCATCTATTTTTCATTGATGTTGTTGAGAATCTTCTCAAGAAAACATCCCCGTGCATTTCTATCGCCCTTTCCAAGGGGGATTTTCAAAGCCTTTACAGATTGAGGTTCATTATGGCCAGGTTTCTTTCTTTCGTTCGTTCTTTCTTTCTTTTTTTTTTTTTTTTGCTGAGGAAGATTCGCCCTGAGCTAACATCTGTGCCAATCTTCCTCTATTTTGTATGTGGGGCCATGAGTGGCGTAGGTCTACGCCTGGGGTCCGAACCTGCAAACCTGGGCCACCAAAGCAGAGCAAACGAGCTTAACCACTGCACCATGGGGCGGGCCCCATTATGCCCAGTTTTGAATGGAAAAGAACAGCAGGGAAGAAATGGGAAAGTGGGATTGCTGAACCAAGCACTGAGTATCACTGTGAGGGCAATAGCTCCCTGGGGGTCGAAGCCTTGGCTGAGGTGGCTTGTCCCCAATGGAGGGGTGAGGCTGGAAGAAAGGAGAGGCGAAGGTCCCATAGAGTCCTTCCCCAGCATCGGAACAGCCCCCACCAGCCTTTCCTGAGGACCCTCGGGGTACCAGGCGCTGCATCATGACCCATGATGAGGCAAATCCTGTTAGCCCCCTTACAGACAGGGGAAGCGCCTGAAGTGGTTAAGTAATTCACCCAGGAGCCAGAGGAAAAGTCAGATTTTCATAGCCCTGAAAGTGGGTGTTCTTAACCCTTGACTTGACACTGTCTTCTGGAAGCCTGGGGCAGGGCCAGGCGATTCCAGCAACAGAGAGAAAGGCTGGGTAGACAGCGGCTGCCCAGGGGCAGGGACCACGCCGTAATGTGGTCCTAGGGCTCCAGGTCGGTATGTGGGATGGCACGGAGGAGACTGTGTGCTCCATGTCATTAACAGGATGCCCCAGAAGGGAAGGGCCAGCTGCCCCAGGTCGTCTTGGTCAGGGCCAATCACAGTTCTCCTCCGCTTTCCTCTCCGTTTCTGGGAAACACCAGCAGTCCGCCTTCTCAAAGGCCAAGGAGAGTGAGCTGTCACTCCACCTCGCCCCGAGCATCAAAGAGGATGCCATGGGCCTGTCTGAAAAGTCCAGCAGAATCCCCTCCTTTTGCTCCGTTCTACCTCTATTTCTATGAGAAACATCACCTATTCTACCCGTTAACACCTTAACAGGAAAAAAGAAATCAAGCGCACTTCTGTGATCCACTGTGCAACAGTATTCAGAAGGAAAGACAAAACTGCGGTCCCCTTGTTTTGAGGACTACGTTTTAGAGTGATGAGCACCCCTGCCTTTACAGTACTCCATGATCCCTATGCTTAGAGAGCTGCTGGCAGCCTCATGGGTTCATCTCAGCTCCTCCTCAACTCTCCCTGGGTTCCCCAAAGCTAAGGAATCCAGATGCAAAATGTCTGGGGCCAATATCACCACCCAGAGAGAGAGATCATTATGGTGTACAAGGCATGAGAGTTTTCTGTAGAAAGAGACCAAGTTTGGCTCCAGAAATCTCGCCTGTAATCAACAAAGGGATATTTGCCAACAAGCACAAAGCCAGCTCCAGGGGCAGCAGAAAGGGGAAATGGACTGAGGACTGAAATCCTGGGCCACCCTGCTAGGGCCACCCTGTTGAACTTAATCCAAGGATCCTGCACCCTGGTGTTTCCTCCAACTCCCCCCCCCCCCCCCCCCCCCCCCCCCCCCCCCCCCCCC
>NW_025802777.1:10840815-10877197 GCF_021613505.1 Equus quagga
CCCCCCCCCCCCCCCCCCCCCCCGCCGCAAGAATGCTCTTCTCCAGCCTAAAAGGATGGGTGATTTCATAGCGACCCATTTCTAAGGGGATGCCAGGAATTCATCACTAGCTGCTCCCTGCTGGAGACGAACCTCTGAGTCAGGCCATGTGGAAGGGTCAACAGCCCACAAGAAACGTGTTTGTTTACAAGCAGCCAGTCTCAGTGCCCTCCAAGTGCAGGTTACCAAATGCAACTGATCACCCAATTATACCTTTTCATTTGCATGGCCTATTTTCTCCAAAAGAAATTTCCTAGGGAGCAGGATGCTAAATTGCCTTATGTAACAGAAACAGATTTTCAGAAGGACTAATTATGTTCCCCCTTCGACACGCCTGCACCCACTCCCGCGCTCCCCTCCCAGCCATGCTGCTGCCTGCTCTGCCTCCTCCGATTCTCACGGGAGCTGCTCCCCTCACCGGCGTGCGCCGGAGGGTGGGCAATGGACTGAAGCTGTAGGTTCAGGGGGTCCTCAGGCACCTGCACTGCACAGTCCCAAACCCCCAAGGACGATGAGAGAGGGGACCAACGGAACCCCAGATGCAAGCCCCATGCAAAACAGCTTCTTGTTTTCTTTAAACCATTTTCTACCCACTGCATATGCATGGACATTTACAAAACTGGATACTTTGAAAATGTGGCCCCATAAAGGATTATCTACCCAACTCTTTTAATGTCGTGGATTGTTTGATGGGAGAGAGGAAGAAGCCAGTGAGTGATGGTTCACTGGGCTTCCAGAGGGAGGTGTCTGTAGGCTCGACAGCCAGTAGGAGGAAGCCGGTCCTGGGCCTCTGAGATCTGAGCTCCAGGGCGCTGGGCCCCTTAGGCCTGTGTGACTCCAGCCTCCTGCATTCCAAAGAGCCTCACCCCCGACTCCTTCCCAGTTGTGCTCCTGTGGGTGTAGCAGGGTGACCTCTGGCAAGTCACCTCCCTTTGAGGGACGTGTCTCCCCATCTGTAACCAAAAGGGTGGGTCCTTCCCAGCTCTTCAAGTGTAAAAATGAACCTCGCTTCTCCCCTGCTTCATCGTCTGAAAGGCAGAGCCATCAGTTTAAGGCGGACAGATGCAAACACGCCTCCCCGTCACCCCAGGCTGTAGGAAGAACTCCTGCCTGGGAAAGTGGCCTTGCTTCTCTCGCAGTGAAAAGCTGACCACAGAGAGTGTTGCTGGCCACAGAGTAGTGCTAGGGGCCTGAGGCGAGCTGAAGCTGTTTTCTTTGGGAAACTCTCAGTCCAGCTCAGCGTGGGCTTTCCTGGAGCGTGGCGGCCCCTTGATGATGTGCTAACCTCCCCTGGCTGTTGGGAACCTCAGAACTAGGTGCGGGTCGTGAACACCTGGGATGGCCCAGGGGCCCAGGTGTTGTTTGCCTGTTGACTTTGGTTCCTTGCTGCCCATCACGTAAGGGAAAGCCACAGAGGGCTGCTTTTGCCGTAGGAAAAACACGAATGAGTTGAGATAAAGAGGGCTGGGTTCATAAATTAGGCCGCTGAACCGGGAAGCTCTGTTGCAAACCCCACTTCTCCTACAGGTAGAAACATGAACGCATAGCCAAGCGTGTAGTCACAGCAAGACAATAAAAAACAGGCAATGTAACACAGAAAGCAGCAATCTGATCTGAGGGGATTCTGATAAAGCCACTCACAACAGGGTTCTGCATGTGTTAATTCAGGATAACAGAGTCCAGAGACTGGGGCAGGGAGCCACCAACCCTCAGGGTCATAGATGATGGTTAACTTCATGTGTCAACTGGGCTAGGACATGGCGCTGGATGTTTGATCAAACACCAGTCTAGATGTTTCCGTGAAGGTATTTTTTAGATGTGATGAACATGTAAATCCATAGACTGCGTAAAGCAGATGGTCCTCCACAGCATGGGTGGGTCTCATCCAATCAGTTGAAGGCCTTGAGAGAAAAAGACAAAGGTTTCCTAAGGAAGAAGGAATTCTGCCTCTAGAGAGCCTTGGGACTCAAGCTGAAATACCAACTCTACCATGTGTCTCCAAGCATGAGACGGACAGACACACACACACACACACACATACATCCTATTGGTTCCAATTCTCTGGAGAACTGACTAACCCATCATAACCCCCCAGGTTCCTACCTGCAGAGCATGGAATTCAAAGTCTCTTGTCCAGGTGTCCAGGGAGGCCTGCGAAAAGCAGCATTTTTCAACAATACAAGAAGCTGCACCTGCTGTTAATTCTCTAAACTCCATCCCCTACCACTTGCAGCTCTGGTTGGAAATTATTCATTTCCATGTTTACAGACAAGAAACCAAACTCCTAAATCATTGTGGAAGCAGGCAGCAGATGTCCTAACTCATGCACGGAACAGATTTTCTAGGTAAGCTTTGTATTAAAGTCTAAGACACGGAACGGAGGCTGTAATGATGAGTCAGCAGTTCCACGCGGTTTTTCTCAAACAGCTAAGACACCGCAAGCCGCACCTGAAGTCCCTCCTACCCCCACCTACGTCCTCTCCCAGTCCCCAGAGGTAACTACCGTTCTGATTTCCAACAGCACAGATGGTTTGATTCCAAACATTATTTTAAAAAGTTGTATGGATTTTGGAATAAGACACGAGGAGAACATTTTAATATTTTACCTTTCAACTTATAGTCCCCGTTACGGGTTGAATGGTAGCCCCCCAAAATTCATATGTCGGAGTCCTAACCCCCAGGACTTCCGAATGTGACTTTATTTGAAATCAGGGTCAGGACAGACCTGTCATGTCCCTTGGAAGCTTGGGGGAGATGAGGTTGTGAAAGCTCATTCCCCTTTGCCTTTGAGAAGGGGGCCTGTTGGTGTCACCTCTACAGAGGTAATCAAATTGAGATGAGGTCATTAGGGTGGGCCCTAATGCAATGTGACTAGTGTCCTTATAAAAATACGGAGACTGGACACACACACACACAGGGAGAACGCCATGTGAGGACGAAGGCAGAGATTGGGGTGATGTGTCTACAAGACAAGGAACGCCAAAGACTGCCAGCCATCAGGAGAAGCTAGGAGAGGGGCATGGAACAGATTCTCCCTCCCAGGCCTCAGAGCGAACCAACCCTGCCCACATCTTCTTCTCCGACGTCTGGCCTCCAGAACCGCGAGATAATCAATTTCTGTTGATTACGCCACTCAGTTCGCGGTACTTGGTCAGGGCAGCCCTAGCCAGCTAACACAGTCCCTCTGCCACCCCCCGCACAACTTTTCTTCCAAATCAGCAATATTACTTTGACACTACAGAGAAGCCCTTCTAGTTCTATTTTACATTTTTCTACAAATTAACATTATTTTTAAAGACTTTAATAACAAAAATGGCTTCCGGCTCTATATGGCTTTAATGAGCCAGTTTAGAAACGAGGACTGCCCCGCCTCGACCCCCACAGTTCTCAAGGGCCTCTGTTTTAGGAACAGGAGTCCCTGGGGCCCACGCCCGAGGCGCTCTTAGACCAGACAGGTGTCCTACTTTCACAAACATAATTTCTGCCTTTTACGGGAGGAAGAGGTGGAGAAAGTGGTGAAGTCATAAAAGCACAATCACAGTACTGTCATCCCAGGAGGGAGGTTTTTTTCAACTTAATTCAACTCCTTTGTCTCCTAGGAGAAAAAGAACTGGAATCAGGAAAAACAAAGAGGCCGTGGCTAGCCTACAATGCGGGGACACGGCCCCTGGGCCGCCCCCGTTCAGCCAACCTGAATCTTCCCTCCACCACGCCCTCTCCCAACCCCCCCACCTCCCCTGCCGCTTGGCGGCTTCTTCTCCTGGACCAGCCGATGGCAACTGGAACGAAACCCACAGAGGCTCTAAGTGGGCTTTTCCTAGAAAATCTGAGCTCTTTCAGACTTTCTTAACACTTTGTCTAACTGGCCCCACTCCACTTTCTAGGTTCCAACGGAGAGGCGTTTGATAATCTAGTAAGAGCCTGTAATTTAATTAGCAGAAGTATCACGGCAGTTTGGAGAAAACAAATGGATCATAGAGAATTGAAATTGTTTTCCCATTAGCGTTCCTATTGAAACCCAAACCGTTAAATATTCCAACAAATGTTTAAAACGCTCAGTATGTGTTTTTGGGCCAAATGAAATAACCATCCACAAAAAATAATCTGGATGAGAAAAAGAGGCCCCTTTTCCATCACAGTTCTGATACTTTTAAATACACCACCACAGGGGGCAGGGTGCGAGGGCAGCCAAGGACATGGGCATGGGCAAAGTGGGTTAGAGGCCACTAAGGTGCACGCATAGGGGTACCTGGTGCATCTAAGTCTGAATTACTCCTTGAAGACATAAGGAGTCCGATACAAACCAAGAGGCAGGGGTGCCGAACAGTGAATTCTGCATGCCCTGGTCACCCCAGCCGCGGTGACCACCCTCGGTGCAACTGAGCATAAGAGGTCCCTCTCTGCCTTAGGGCATGGCATCCAGTGATGACAATGCAACATGTGTGCTATGCTGCAGGTGTCCCCTCTACTTTAATCAAGCTAGGCGTCCCTCCTGGAATGTTCCACCTTCTCCAGCTGCTGTCCCAATTCTATTTTCCGAGACTTGGGTCAAGGTCCACTTGATTCTTTCATTCGCTCATCGAGCAAATATTTATCAAGCACCTACTGTGTGCCAGGCATCGTGCAGTCTTCAGGGATGCTGTGAGGAGCAAAAGGGACCCAGCCCCTGTTCTTAGGGACTCACAGGCCAGAGTGGGAGAGAAACATTAGCCAAATAATCCCTGAAAATGTAACGCTGCAAATGGGACAAGCCCAAGGTGCACAACGAGGTGTGACAGCTTGTACTGGAGGGATGCGTCCCAGGGGCAGAGGTCAGAGGTTGGCACGGGGCCATGAGAAACTGACCCTGCCTGCAGGTCTGAAGATATACAGACATTAACTCAGCAAAGAGGGGTGGAGAGAACATTCTGGAAGAGGGAACAGGGTGTTCACAGTCCTGGCAGCCAAGAGAGCAGAGAAGTCTGAAAGCCCGTGGGACTGAGCACAAAGCAAGAAGCAGGGCCGTGTGTGTGGGCCTGGGAGATGAGGCTGGGGAAGCAAGCAGAGGCCAGTCCCATCTGTGACACGGCAGCCACGTCACAGAGTTTGCCCTTCAGGTTAAAGAAGTCTTTGAAGGTTTCGAGCAAGGAAGGGACAGGATCTGATTTGAGGGTGGACAGCTTGCTCTGGCTGGTGTGCACAGAAGAGAGTGCCAGGCAGTCATGGGAACGGGTGATACCCGTTAGGAGGCCATGGCAGAGGTCCAGGCAAGAGGCCATGGTGGCTGGGACCGGGGCGGGAGGACGAGCATGGAGAGGGCAGAGGGTTTCGAGAGCTTTAGGAGTCAAATTGGCAGAACTTGGTGACCGACTGGCTCTGGGAAAGGAATTAAAAAGGACTCCTGGGTTTCTGCCCTATACCGAGGGCGGGGCTGCCATTTGGAGGCAGAGAATGGGGGGTGGGCAGCGTCTGGTTCCGGGCATGCTAGATTGGAGACACCTCCACTCAGGCATGAGGAGGTTTAGAAAGCAACTGGCCAGAGGGTCTGGAGCTCAGGGGAGGCTGGTCCCTACACCACCTCCGCTCTCCTGCTCTCAGCCTGAAAGCCATGCGTGGGCTTGCTGGTCAGCCCCAGCCTGCACAGCCCGCCCTCCAAAAGCTTATCTCCATCCTTATCATGCTGGTGCCCACAGCCTGTCTCAGAAGAAGGAGGCCTCCAGCCTTGGGGTCAAGGCTGAGCTCCACCCTGGCTGCTCTGAATGTGTACCCCTCCCCTCTCACCACTGGAGTTCCTTCTATCTCCTCCACCTTCCCACCTCCCTGTGTGTCCTTCAAGCAGAGGCCATGTCCTCTCCTCCTCTTCATTGCCGGTGTCACTGACAGAGATCTGGGCTGTCTTCCCTCCCCTAAATCCATGCAATCTCTTTTCTGCCTATTCCACTTCCACCAAACTGTTCTCTCTAAGGTCCCAGGATAACTAACTGCTCAGTCGACACCAGTGACCATTTGGCCTTTCCCATGGTCTCCCTAGATCACTCCCTCTTGGGTCACCTGCAGACTCCCTGGCCACCCCTGACATCTTCACTGGTTTCTCTGTCATCAGTGTCTCCTCTTCTCTGCCTCCTTAAATCGAGCGGTCCCCCAGGCTCTGTCTACATTGGACAGCTGTGATATCCTCCTCTGGCCTTGACACTCAGGGGCGGCCCCTTCCCCATGCTCCTGTCACATCTTCCCGTGGCGCCTCACAGCTCAGCACTTGCGTCACCTGCATCACTGTGTTGCCCTGGTCTGTGTCCCACTTGCTTTCTGTGGCTGCCAAGGAGCCACAGTGCTCAGTTACCACCCACCGCTTCACTGCAGCCTGGCGCTCAGGAACAACCCGGGAGGACTTCCTTCCTGGTGACACGCGAGGCTTGTGGAATCAGGGTGAAAGTTCTGAGTTGGAAAAGGGAAGAGGGAAGTGGGCAGGCCCATCAGCCTCGGGCAGGGTGTGGAGGATGGGTCCTTTTTGGATCTCTCTTCAAATGAAGGAATTCTGGGTGTAGTGGGAGAGGCTCCTGTGCCAGAGGGACTTGGGGCACATGGGAGAGGCTCCGGAGGGCAAACAGAAGTGGGTTCCCAGGAAAATCACTGAGAAGACAGAGGACCCCACTTGACAAAATGGCGAGTGAGGAGTCCTGGGTTGGGGAGCACCCTCACCCCGTGCTCCTGGCCCTGGATCTGGAGTTCCCAGGCACAGTCTCTTTACGAGCATGTATCTGGGGTCCAAACTGGGGAAATTTGCCATATGTCCCCAGTTTTTACTCTGGATTCAAAGAATCTTGGTATTTTCTCACAGGTATGTGCTAGGCAGCATCAGGTCACCAGGGAGAGCTGACTGGAAGAGCTCGCTTTCGTCCAAAACTTCTCCCATTTTTCTCAGTTCCTCGTCTTACTTTCTTCTCCTGATGCCAAGCAGTCCCTTCACTTACATTTCTGAGCATCTCATTTTTGCCTTCTGGAGATCTGACAGTGGTTTCCGACCTTGGCTGCTCAATGGAATTGTCCAGGGAACTTTAAAAAATACTGACCCCAAGTCCAGACCCCTGAGATTCAATAGAACTGGTCCAAGATGTGGCCCGGGCACCCAGATGGCCTAACGCTTCCCGATGGTTCTAATGTGCGGCCACAGCTGAGAACCAGCCTTTGGAGATTGAGCAATGGTTGCTCTGTCGTAAACCATCTCTCCAGGGCTCAGTCAAGTGTTTGATTTTTGCTACTTCTATGAACCATAATAAGTGGTTTCCTTTCCACTCCCCTCCCCAAATGGAAATCCACTCTTCCTAAGCGATCCTGGGTTTTGCTTTGGCGTCACTCACCTCAAAGGGCTCCTTGGTGGGCCTGCACTTTTCTATCTGGTAGAGCTGGGTCTTGTAGCAGACACTGTCCTGGATGTCAGATTTCTACCAGAGGGGAAGAGAAAACAAACGTAGCTTAACAAATGGGAAATTGAAATGTCCATTATGCAGGCATTAATTTTTAAACCAGCACTTGGCTGAGAAAGTGCCAGAAGTGGTTGGTAAGTCCATTCACGGAAATGCAAAGGCTCATCCGCGGATGGTTTGCAGTCAGGATGCAGCGTGGGGAGAGGCCCGGGCCCAGAGTCAGGAGACCTAATTCTGTTACCGGCTCTGCCAGGCCAGGGCCCAGTAACCCTGGGCAGGTAGATGCTCCTTGCTGGGCCTCAGTTCTTTCCTCTGTGCGATGAAGTCTAAGATGGGAATGCAGAAACCAAATACGTGAGCTGGGCAGAATAACTTATTTTATTGAATTACTAAGTAGGAGACACATCTTGTTTTGTTTGCTTAAAAACAGCCCTAGTCCCTGCCTGCAGTCCTAATAAAAGTCACAGCAATTCACAACATAGCTTGAAGAAGACTAAAGATGCCCCACAGTTATCTAGGTACAGGGTTTAGGTGCAGTCGCATCTGGAGACAGGTGAAATTACACAACTGACTGCTTAATTTATCAACCAATTCACGGAATGCCCTTACACGCTCTCCAACTTTCCATGCTTTTGGTTTTAGAAAGAGAAAACGAGCATCAGAAGAGAAGGGGAGAAATGACAATTAAGGCACAATATTTTACTTTCTGGTTCACTAGCTTCTTTTTCAAAATTATACACGGGCTGTTAGTAATTGTTGGTGAGATGAATAACTGGGATAGTGCATACATACGGTGCCACTAAATTAGCCACGTGCGGAAATTACTGAGTGGATGCCTGTAGTTGTCTGTGGGGATTCGTTCGCTCTAGTTAAAAACAGCACTCGCCTAGACGCTGGTTCTCGGACCAGGTAGGTCCTGTGATTTAAGGGTTAAGTGTGAAACAGATACAATAAAATAAGAACCTTCTCCAGTTAGAAGTACATTTGCTGAATTTCCAGGGAATGTTCTCAGTAACAAAACCATGCTCAGCTTTGCAACACTTGCAACCCTGAAGCTGGGCAAAGAGGAGGAGCAGAAATACAGCAGATGGCAAGACACCCAGAGAAAGCACGATACAGCCTAAGAGCTTCAGACCAAGGGCTTTCTTGCTTGGGATGAGCTCTGTGGTGTTTAGGATAAGTATGAGTAACCCAAGTTTGTATCTGTAGACGTGTTGGTAGACATATGAAAGAAACTATTTTAATAACGAACCTCCATCTTACAGATCAGCATCTGAAGAACTAGTTTTCCCAAAAGAAAATGTTTGAATCTTAGGAACGTAGCAATGTCATCCTCTAAATATGTGAAATCATCAACTTTATAGTCAGTTTCCTGGAAACACTTCTTAAAAACTAACGTTTGAACAACATTCATCATTTGAAAAGGAAAATCAGCATGTTGACCTTCTTCTCTTCCTTTTACTTGAGAATTATGTAAATTCTTAACTGTCCTCTAGCATGATGGTCCCCAAATGGTGTGACCTTGAGCCCATATGAGTGAAAAAGTTGTAAGCAGGCACCTACAATATATGCATATTTATTTAAACATTATAAGCAAGTGCCACTGTAGTATTACAGCATGTACATTATAAAATAGGAATTAAAAAAGATAAGAAAGAAATGTGGAACAAATCGTCTTCTTATAAAAGGGAACTGGAAAGCAGCCTCAAGTTCAATATGGCTTTTAAGTTTCTCACCGTGAGAGAATAAGAACCTCTGTGTGATATAAGAGATTTTCTTAATCACTCCTTATCATATAATAAAATGATACAAATAATATACTATCTCTGGAAGGTCCCATCTTTCTGACCTTGACTTCTCACCTGTAGTTTTCCTATGACAGTGGCACTGTCTCTAAGATCTAGCCTCAAAGCCACATGTTTGTCACCATCAGAAGTGTCATCCCATCACTGCTTGCACGGAGCGTGGTTTTCCCCCATAAAACACTGCTCTCATTTAAAGCCTTTACTATGGACAATGTTTCTTCTCACATACATCTTTCCTTTGGTGATTCACCAAAAAAAGGAGTTCTGTGAATAATTTCCTGTTGAAGCAAAATCTAGCAAATATCCTAAGCTGAATCAGCTTAGAAACATCTGTACTTTCATCCGACTATTTAACAAACTTTCCTTGGAGCTTCCTCACTAGTCAGCAATGTTTTCTAGATGTCTCCCAAATCTATTTGCTAACAAGAGATACACTCTCACCATCTCTTATGGGCATTATTTTGGCCAGTTCCACCACGGCAGGGAGAACATCACTTCCCCAATTGTAGGTGGATTTTCATCTTCAGCTCTAAGATAGAAACCTCACAAAAGGTTTCTAAGCCTATTATTTAGTGGAATTTTGTGATGCATTTGGCTATCATGTGACTTTAAACAGCATTGGAAAACTCTAGAAGTTCATCTTCATGTTCTGGAGTCTAAATGTCTTCCTAACAGCGTTGACCCACACAATCAGATCTTCAGCCGCCATATAGACAGGGTGGAGGTCATCCTTCGTGACAGTGGATACAAAATCAAATTTCAGATGGGCTTCCTGACAATTCTGAGTTTCTCTGGTTGACTTCCTGTTAGATGGTCAGCCCCCACATTCTGAGCAGGAGAAACAGGAGTGGCAGACAGCATTGAGACCACCTTTGATCCAGTTTTCTTCACAGAATTCTTTTTAAGCCGTTGTCCATTTGGAGAGAAATGATTTAGTCCAAACTAGAAACTGGAGCATGTAAATTCCCTTACCCAGGCCCAGATGAACTACCTGTGGCAAAAGGATGAAGGTGACCAAGGCATGAGGGTACCACTGTCCACCCCAGGCTACCAGACTCCATGCTGTGCCTCACACGCAGCCCAGGACACCTGGACTCTCTGACTCCCAGATTGAGAAAAGGGGCCGGGGTCAAGCTAGTGAAGATCAATTTCAGTCTTATTTTCTGGAGAAGTAAATATAATAGTGGCTTTCTCATATGCCATGCTTCAGAGATGAATGCCTGAGAGAGCCTGCTCTCCAACTTTTAGGACCACAGAAGACCCCAATGCCTCTAACGTGGGAACCCCAAGAGCTGAGAGACAGCAGAATGAAAAAGGCAACAGAGAAGCTGAAGGGAAAGAGGTGGGAACCTCTCACAGTGCTACCCAGGGCTTAACTCTGTGGGAGAATATTTGAAAAACACCTCAGATAAAAAGCACTAGCTACCTGAGAAGCAGGTTTTGCTACTTTTTTTTATCCCACCCTAGTTTAAATTAACAGCTTAGATCAAGTGTCAGCAGCTGGGAAACCACTGGGGCATAAGAGCTCCCTTGTCCACAGAAAGGAGAGAAAATGGCCACGAGGGCCCCACTCACCCCTGACAAATAGCGCTCGAGTTTCTTGTTTAAGAGGAAGTAGATGGCGAGGATGTGGCAGGCCCGGTTGGAGAGCACGGTGTTGATCACGTCGCTGTTCTTGTAGCCCAGCTTCTCGGTCATGTGCAGCACCACGCTGGGGCTCAGGTCTTCCAGGGAAATCCTGGGCGGCAGAGGGACAGAGAACTGGTCACGTCTCCACCTTCACAGAAAGGCTCTGGGGCCTCGTTAGTGATGCCCACAAACATGGTAGCACAAGGCAATCAGGTTCATTCATTCACTCATTCATTATTATGAAAAATTTCATAGACACAGAAAAGACAAGGGAACAGTATAATTCCCCTCTGTGTGCCCAACATCTGGGAGAAGCAACTGTTAACTCTTCGCCATTCTTGCTTCATCTATTTTTTTTCTTTTTGCTAAAGCATTTTAAATCACAGACATCATGGCATTTCATTCCTAAACACCTCTATGACCATCTTTAAAAAGCAAGGACATCTATCCCCTACAGAATCACAATCAACTTACCCAACAAAATTTCAATAGTCTTTTAATGTTGTCAAACATTTAGACCATATTCGAATTTTCGCAATTATCCCCAATTTTCTTACAATTTGACATTCTTTCCTTAAAATATATTTGTTGGATGTGAGCGCAGCCCATGCTTAAAAGTTGGGTGTAAGCTGGGATGGGAAAGGAAGGTATTCAGGAGCCAACCCAGGCCGTGTTTAAAGGAACGGTGTGAGCTCACAAGTTCACAAATAGGGAATTTGGGGTTCAACTGTAAAGTGAGGTGCTCTCAGAGGACAGGTTAAAGCTTCTTTGCAGAAGTATTAGGAAGATGAACTCCTTGAGATGAAGTACCAAAGAAATGCCAGGCATTCATTTATCCACTCACTCTTTCAGGCAACAAATTCTCATCTCATGCAGTTTACGTTCCAGTGGGGAGAAGAGAAGATAAATTCATTTAGCCCTCGTGACAGTTTTATGGCAGGCACTGCTATTATCCCCATTTTACAGATGAAGAAACTGAGGCCCCCAGCAGTGAAGCAACTTGTCCACGGTCACAAGGTGGGAAGTAGCAGCCCCAGAATTGAAACTGGGGCAGACCGGCTTAGAATCTAGAAGCTAAACCTCCACACTCAGCGTCTCTCAAATAAACAGACAGGACCAATAGCCATGGAGAACAAGAACGCGGGCTGACGGGTATAAGGAGTATGTGCGTTGGCAGCAGGGGTGTGTCATTAGATAGACATTCTAGTCCCTCAAGAAGATACCAATAGGGCACTCTGGGAGCAGAGTGCAAACACATCTGGCTGGAGAACTCTGTAGACCCCCCCAAAGGGTCCAAAGACATTTTTGATGGGACCTCAGAACCAAAGCACCCCAAGAAACTGCACAGTACAACCCCATAATGGTCCATAAGAGGAAACTGACCTGCCAAGTTCACAGGCCAGGTGAGAGGGGCGACAAGGGCCCACCTGGGTCTGCTGACCACCTTGCACCACCCGTCCTGTAACCTACCTCAGCTCTCCCTCCCCTGGAGTTGAGTAAGTGCAGTCCAAAGAAAATGCGAGCAAGGAACCAGGAAATCCACCTCCCTCACTCCGGTTGACCACAAAAATCACAAATTCTAAATAACAAATGGCAGGGGGTTGGAATGACTAATGGCAAAACATAATAATGTTTGTTAAAAAAAAGAATACAATTACTTGAAGTTTGCCAAAACACAACACAGAAGGCTGGATTGTTTGAAACTACCTGGTAATGTCTGTGTGGGAGCGGCCCTGTCCCTGGCCAATCAGACCACAGCCACTTGACCCCACCCCTGGCCAATCAGACCACTGCTGTGCTCTGATCTTGGCCAATCAGACCACATTAATAGCCTGGCCCCTGGCCAATCAGATCATGGCTGAGTGACTCTGCCCCATGCCAATCAACGCACAGCCACATGCAGACAGCCCGGTTTCTACTAGGAGCAGGCTCTGGAAGGACGAGTGCTTGGGTGTGGGGTGCCATAGGGAAGGAGGGGGTGGGCTGGGAAGTGGAGGTGAGAGGAGGGAAGTGAGCAGAGCAGACACCCCATCTTTGCCCTTCATATCCGTTGTCTTCAAAAACAGGAGACCTCTGCCAAAATACACACTGTCCACTGACTGTTGACTGAGAGTAATATTTTAAACATTTGTCCAATAAGCAGTGTATATATTTGGTGCTCTACGATATCAGTGATTGAATTTGTATTATCTCTCCACGTTTGGATGATACAGACAATGGTGAAATGTTCCAGAGCACTAGGTATAATTCTAACTGAATAAATTCTCATTAAAACCGCTTGTATACCACTTCGGTCTAATTCTGTCCTGTGTTATCAATGACCTCCTTGCCCTCCCTCCGTCTCCAGAGCTAACTGAAGCAGCGGCGAGACTGTCCAGGCCCACGCAAGGAGAGGGAGGAAGCAGCCACGGTCTGCTCTTGTCAAGATGTCTGCTCCCAGAACAGGGAGGCCAGCCTGATACACAGCAAACATGTTGATGGACAAGCGTGAACATTTATTATACAAAGTTTACTTTTAGAGACATTTTCCTCTTGCCTTTTGGAGATCAACTTGGAGGCCCAAGTGACTTCAGAGGAGGCTTTACAGTGGAGTGATATAAAACACAGACCTTTATTCTCTTTCTTTCCCAAAGGAAAACACTGACAACACCTAAAATAACTAAATGGGGCTAGGTATGATGGGAAGCCATAAAATATACTTTATAAAGAAAGCATCCCTTTCTCTGGTCACACGTTCTTACTCCATTTATCGCTGTGCTGACAGAAACCAGAAAAATAATGATCAAAAGCACATCTTTTTTGCTTTAAACATTTTTCAAAATAAAGACTGTAAATAACATGGGCCTCTCCCAACAGTTTAGATTTCTGGTTTCATGGCTTAAAAATGGAATGTGGATTTGCCTCTAGTATAAAATGAGTGAATGAAGATGCAGCCAGCAAGGAGCAGGGACACCGTATCTAATACCAGCTCCACTTTCTTCAACAGCTGCCACGTTGAGTGGCTTGATTACGCTCATTTAGACAGTGATTACATTAGCTTAATGACTCATTTGGCTGCCACCAATGCCCCTCCTTTACAGAGAGCATACCTGTGTGCTGCTATCCATAGTGAGCCCTGGTAATGAGGTCTGGCCCCTCAGCTTTGCTTTCCATCTCACGGTGGGGTAATATTTCTGGTGTCTATTTCAGATACGGACCCAAATCGAGCCGCTGTGGGAAACCAGAGTCTATTTCCAGGTTCCCTTGGTAACCTCAGCCACCCAGATTTTGTGTAAATTACCTCCCATGAATCAAATGCGAGAATTCTAGAAGGCAACTGAGTGAAACCACCTCATCTATGGCCATAGCAGGTGTAAATTTGGCCCAGGGGCATGGATGCAGACTCCAGGAAGGTCCACCCACACCCCCTTAAGATCTTCTAGAAATTTCTCTCCAAGACAGAGCCCTACCTGCCCACCTCCTTTGAAGAACTCCGCACTGCAGCTTTCATAAGACTTGGTGGAAGTTTCCAGACCTTCCTAGGCATTTTGAAAATATGATTATGGAGGATACCTCTTTCCCTCCAGTTCCCCGTCTGTCCCTCTTCATCGGGGGTTCCCTTGTCCTCATCTGAGAGTGGTCAAGTGTGCAGGCCACTCTAGGTCTGAAGGAAGAAGGAGTCGAGGTGGGTCCCAGCCCTGGAAGGGGTCTGACTCATGTGGTCTCCATGTCTGCTTTAAAGTAACCAAAATGAGGGCCCTCATTCCCCCACTCGAGTCAGTTAACAAAATGTCAAATGAGTAGGAAAAAAGTTCAAGGTAATGTTTTCCAATCTGTAGCCAGTGCCCCAGCATGGAGACGTGGGGGCCATCACAAGGTATCCCTCAGTGTTTCCATGCTGTGGATTCCTGCTTGTAAGCCTTCCTTAAAGATTCCTCCTCCTGAGGCCGGCCCAGTGGTGTAGTGGTTAAGTTCGCGCACTCTGCTTCGGCAGCCCAGGTTCACCGGTTCGGATCCCAAGTGTGGACCTACGCACCACTTGTCAAGCCATGCTGTGGTGGCATCCCACATATAAAGTAGAGGAAGATGAGCACAAATGTTCACTTAGGGCCAATCTTCCTCAGCAAAAAGAGGAAGAGAGGAGGATTGGTGGTGGATGTTAGCTCAGGGCTAATCTTCCTCATAAAAAATAAATAAAAAGACTCCTCCTCATGGAAACTGCTGAGGTGAAGCCTTCACAGGAAGTCCACGGGAAATGCGGCCTGAAGCAAATGACTCCTTCCATTGCCTTTTCTTCCTGCCCCCAACTTTCTAAGGCCGAGGACTTAGGGCTGAAATAAACATCAGAGCAAAGAAGTGGCAGAGGAGGAGCCCGAGGGGTGGTTTGAAAGGGGAGAGAGGCCATTCCACCGGATTCTGCCTGATGCTGGCAGGAGAGCTCATGGGTGGATCTCAAACACACACACTCAAATACAAAGAGATACACTCACAGACACAACGCACTTAAACACTCACACACATAGACACACACACACATACTCAGGCCATAGCTAGTCTAAATGGTGCCTTTGTGTGAATTAGAAAAAGGCGCCACTCTGGGAAGATGCAGGTCCTCCGGAGGAGGTTTGACAAGGGGAATGTGGCCTGGATTGCAGCCTCCACGCACCCTCCACTGGGCACCCCTGCAGGGCACACTCTCCACAATCACATGGGATGGCCCTCTCTACACTGCCTCTCGTGCACTGATGTGGGCTTGTCCATGGATGTGTGGCTGCAGAGGGTGGAAGGGCAGCCAAGAGAAGACGCAGCTTTTGCTGGAATCATGTACAGCCTCCCGTCCGGAGCTATCCAGGGCTTGTAAGACAGGCCCCATCTGGCCCGAAGAAGGGGCCTTCTGTGTGCACTTGATTACCTGTTGGGGTAGGTGACATTACACGGCACTTTGCCTGTGTAATTCTCATTAAGCCAGCGATTCGCCAGTGCTTGCTGAATATTGGGCCTCTTCACGGGATCTGGTTCCAGGAGAGAGCGCAGGAAGTTGATGGCTCCTGTGAAGACATTTGGCAAATAACACAGGCATGTTACAGGCTGAATGAAGACACCACTGGGACTTGAGGCAGATGACCCACCACCCCTCCCGAGCCACTGCTGGGCGGATCTGTTTTCTGGATCTCTGGGCCACAAGTCAAAGTGTTTAAGATGTCTGTCCAAGGGATGCAACTGGTACATGGTAAAGCAAGACCAGTTCGGGTCTCCCGACGCCCTGCACTTCCCAATACAACCTGTAGTCTCTTCTTGTGGTCCACCTCTAAAGGTGAACCAAAGAGATGTTGTATTTATAGGCTTGAAGGGATGAAACAAAGGAAAGAGAAAAAAACTTGATCTCAAGGTAGGATTTTGAGCACTCACAAAGGAACCAGAGGGTACAGGCATTCTAAATTAGACCCTCTAACTTGGCCTTCACCACGTGACACCACAGTCTCAAGGCATCAGGGAGGTCCTGCTTTCTTTCTGCTCCCTTCTTTTAAAGCCATTCTCCATGGCCACCCACTTATTCCCCAGACCCTGAACTGATGATGCAGTCCTCATGCCAGCCAGAGCCCATGCCCACTTAGCTGAGCCAACAAGGCCAACACAATGCCAGAGAGCCAGTTTTTGTTAAAGGGTTAAGTAAACTCTGTAACAATGACTCAAGTTTTCAAATCCTTGTTCGTGTACAAAGTTCTGGCAAGCGCGAGACAGTAAACCCATGTCTACCTGATGGGCCCTCTCCTTTTGTGCTGTCCCTCAAACTGAAGGGGCTGCTTGGGCAGAATGGACATCAATAAAGTTTGTCCTTATTTTTCAGCATACTGAAGTTCGCTGCCACCACACAGCAGTTGCGCTGAGCATGGTGGGTAAGGAAAGGACATGAGAAGCGATTGACAAACTACAAAATTCCTACAATCCCTTTCTCTTCTATACCAGGCAAAAATGACTTTTCAGATGCCCTGGGTCTCCTTTCATTAAACAAACATTTACAGAGCACCTGGTGTCCATCCAGACACTAGGGATAGAACATACGCATCCTTTAAGATTATAACAATGGAAACAACTACACAACGTGGAAAAATATGTTATAATGCACACAAAGGCCACAGGCCTCAAAATTGTTCAGCACGAGAATATGCATGTCCACATATGGACAAAGAATGCCAGGGATGGCTTCAAAATGAAGATGGTCTGTCGTGCTTGAGTTGTGGGACCGTGACATTGTCTTATTCTATAGTCCTTATTTTATGGAGCATTGCCATATTTTCTTTGCAATATAAAAAATACTATTTTATGTAACTTTGTACATGATATCCAATTACCAATATAACAAGCATTAGATCTCAGAAAAGAATCTTAATTTGCTTGGTCCTCAAACTTTTCTAGCCTTCTCTCCAAAACTATTTTTCAGTTTCTAACATAATCTAACCTTTCGAGGAAGAGTCATCAAAATCCTCACTTTCCCACAGGCTTTACTTGTCATTTTAATGCTGTCCTTTACAGAAGGATGAGTGTTGTCTGTCAACCTATTTTCTGCAGGATAGAAACGAGGCCATCAAAAGACAGCATAATCGTGATGCCAGAATCAACCCAAAAGAAACAACTTTTGCTAGGTTGTGCCGCCAGATAACTCGGTAACTCCTTAAGGTGTTATTTTCCTACAGTTGCTAAGGTCACCAGAGGGTCATTTCTCTTTAAGAATGTAGTGGGTAAAAATACACGGGTAGACGCCAGAGCAGTCATGAGGTAGGTACACTTAATACTCTAAGTTTTATCGCTGGGTCTCTAAGCAGACCTTTCCTAAAATGTTCTTCAATGGTCTCAAAAGGAAACAGATCTCCAAAAACAGAGGTTCCTCTTTTTGGAACCTCTGTGTCCCGTCTCTCAGCTCCCCTACACTGCAAGAGTCATTGGATGCTTAATTAGGAAGCTCTACTGGTCAAAGGAAAAAGATGCGGGCTTAATGAATTGAAATGGAGAGGCTGTGAGTTAACGATGTTTCTGAGACATCTCTGTTGCTTACCCTCAAAAGCCCTGAACAACAACCCAGGCTGCACCAGGCTTTTTCAGAGTCTGATTAGCCAGAAGAGCTAAGAACAGACTGGATGTGCATTTTTGTTCTATTTTCAGAACCAAGCGCTCTGCATCTTCACAACTTGCTGATGAGCACAAGTAATTTTAGTTTGAATCTCTACTGACGAATTTTCTTTCTTTGGACATCACAAGCTTGGCGTTACTATCCAAAAAGGGCTTTGAAAACATCCTTAGAGCTCTTTGAAGTATGTGTTAGGGTCTTGAAAATCTCTATGACTCACGAGCAAAAGGGATTAAAATATTCTCCACTGTCCTAGAAAGCTGCAGCGGGCAGGGCTATGTGTCGCAATCCATCTTCTGAGCTAGCACATGGGCTCTCATTCGGGCTGGAGGGTAGGGGTGACTCACATAGGAAGCTCCCTCTCTGTGCTCCCCATCACACGTGGTACCCACTCCTCCAGAGCAAAACCTACTTTCCTCCATGAGGCATTAGCTTTCCAAAGTCTAGACTGACTTGTGTGAGTCTAGGGAAAGGGTCGCAGGGCATGGACAGACCATCGGACTTTTTCCATGAGTGTAGCCCAGTGGATGCAAGTGGAATCCCATCCCCACCCGAGGCTCCTCCCCCATCATGTCCCAGGTGAAAGCAGCAACAATTATTTGACAGTCGAGCCTCCTCTGAAATCTTAATTAGCGTTGGCTCAACCCTCGAAGATGCTAACACCTCACCTTCAGCTTCACTTTGGCAACTTCATGGTACAAAAGCCTCTTGATCTGAAGTGACTGTTTGGAATGCAGTATAAGTGCCATCACTGAGGTGTCGTGATGAAAAGATAAGCTGTCTGAAAAATGTGTAAGCCACGGAAGGCATTCACGACTCTGTGATGTACGAGCGCCAACAAGCAGAAAGACAAATTGTCTAGAAGCGAGAACTGGAAAGGTCCCAAGAGCTTAAGTTTTCAAACTACACGGGAGAGACGAGGAGCGATTCTTCGAAAGCATGCACAGTGGACTCGCCAGGGGTAATAATGCACTGTTTTAACTCAAATTTGGCAAAAATTCTTCCAACTTAATCTAAGAAAAAAAAAGCATACTACTACACAATAGACATGGAGATGTCGTTACGAATATGAGCGACAGAGTCATCAAATTAATAAAGATGTGTGAGTGAGACACTAAAACTGACACATTTTCAATTTGGACATTTCAAGTTTGATATTACTCAAACCATAAGGACAAGAGATAATACCCCCAAATCTAGGCAGAGGGGCATCTTATAGTAAATAAAATAAGGAAAGAGAGATAAGTAGCACAGTATAGTAGAAAAATCCAGGTTTGGGGGTCAGGCAGACATAAATTCAAAAACAGAGAAGCTATTTAATTTCACTGAGATTCAGTTTCCTCCCTGATAAATTGGGAATAATAGTACTTCCTTGCAGGGCTATTATGAGAACAAGAGAGAATATGAAAAGCACGCATACACGGCCCTTCGACAATTATGGCAGCTACTCTTGTTATTGGTAAGCTAGTATTTGTGGATGTAAACAACATGATATCATATGGTGTCATAAATGAATATGGGCCGGAAGCGAGAAGGGATAAACTGGGCGCGGTGCAAAGGGTTGGAGAAACGGGGCTGTCAGAAGGGGAGCAGCTGATCCCCAAACCGAAAGTCCTCCACTCTGGACCCTATTGCATCAGGCTAATTCCAACCCTGGGTAGTCGAATGAATCTGTGAGCTGCCTTCCCAGGCCACCCACTTTAACACGAGAGTCAGCAACCTAGATTCACCGAGCATCTATTATGTGCAAACACTATCCTTGACACCTAGCACAATGGGTTAAAGCCCTAGTTGAGAGAAATATTTATATATCCCAATAGAAAAAAAAATGTCCGGGGGAAGCAGTCCAGATTCCTTAATGTAAGACCAGATATAGAAATGCAATTCACGCTTGGTCATGCTTGACAAGTCAAGACAACAAAGTTTTGGAATGTGAAGATGTTTAACAAGCCCACACACAACTTAAGGCCAAAGTCAAAGCTGTCTGTCCAGAGCAGGAGCTATGCGAGGTTGGACCCAACCCCAGTGATGCTGAAATCACTTGGAACATTTCTAATATTTCTCCTCTGGAATTTCCTTTGGACTTTTTTTTACCATCTTCAGGTGTGCAACTTTTACTTCTTTAAGGGTAAATTTAATTTTCACAATCACAAAACATTGAGATCCCAGCCGACTAAGTGGGTAATAGTATTGGGGATAAAAACAAGGTACGGTTTAGAAGTAAAGAGACTGATTTCCTTATGTTTTCAATCGGCCGGCCCTTGCCCTGCTGCCTGACCGTGACGACGGCGGGCTGAACTGCCTGCTCGTCCTCCCACAGCCTGCGGCTCATGCTAATACTGTTCAACAGCTATTTCTGGCCTTCTGCCTTCCAGACATACAGCAGGACTGCACTTCCCCACTCCCTTGAGTCGGGGGAAGCCATATGACATGTTTTAGAACGTTGGGAGTTATGAGTGGAATGTTGGTGGGACATTTAGCTGCTGATGAGAGATCTTCTAGACATCTCTTTCCCTCTGCATGGACCAAACATGCTTGAAACAGTGGCTGCTCCAACAGTCTGGGACCCTGACTACTAGGATGGGCAGAACCCTTCGACCCTTGATCCAACTCTTTTTTTTTTTTTTAAAGATTGGCACCTGAGCTAAGAATTGTTGCCAATCTTTTCTTCTTCTTCTTCTCCCCAAAGCCCCCAGTACACAGCTGTATATTCTAGTTGTAGGTCCTTCTGGTTGTGCTATGTGGGACGCCACCTCAGCATGGCCTGATGGGTGGTGCCATGTCCGCACCCAGGATCCGAACCAGCAAAACCCTGGGCCGCTGAAGCAGAGCACATGAACTTAACCACTCAGCCACGGGGCTGGACCCCAATCCAACTCTTGATAGATATGTGGTTTAAATGAGAAATAAATCTGTTATCTTAAGCCGCTGAGATCTGGGGGCTATTTGTTATTGCAGCATAACCTGGCCTATCCTGACTGATACAATGAGAAGCAGTTCTCCAGCTCCTCAGGATCTCACTGGGATTCGAAGTGTCTGCCTTTTCCAGGCATGGGGGGTACAAACATCCTCCTAGCGTCCTTTGTTATGGCTGTTGAAGGCAAAACAGACTCTGAACTGTAAAGGAAACTTCAGAATCTCTCTGAAAGATGGCAATATTCATGACTATATAACCCTTAAAGAGACTTACCTTGAAAGATTGCATTTGTTTTTAAACATCAAATCTTATTTGTTACCACAATGAGATATCATTAGACTCCCATAGGAATGGCTAAAATAGAAAACCGTGACAGCAGCAAATGCCAGCAAGGATGCAGAGAAACTGGATCACTCCCACATGGCTAGTCGGGATGCCGAATGGTACAGCCACTCTGAACAAGAATGTGGCAGTTCCTTACAAAATTAAATATGTGCTTACTATATGGCCCCACAATTTCACTCATAGGCATTCATCCCAGAGAAATGAAAACATGTGCACACAAAAACCTGTACAAGAATATTAATAGCAGCTTTATTCATAATAGCCCAAAGCTGGAAACAAGCCAGTGTCCTTCCACTGCAAATGGTTAAACAAACTGTGGTATATCTATACTATGGAATACTACTCAGCAATAAAAACGAACAAAGAATAGATACATGCAACAATGTGGATGGATCTCAATGGAATTATGCTAAGTGAAAAAAGCTATTTACATACATATATATTTTTTTTTTTGGTCATTTGTCATTTTTGAAATGACAAAATTATAAAGATGGAGAACAGGTTATGGTTGCCGGGGGTTAGGGAGGTGGCAGGCAAGGAGACGGCTCTGGTTATAGAGGGACAGCACAAGAGATCCTGTCACAGAACTGTTCTGGATCTTGACTGTGGGAGTTGTCACATGAGTCTGCACCTACAATAAAATTTCATAAAACTAAAAACACACCAACACACACAAATGCATGTAAATCTGAATAAAGTCAATGGATTTTATCAATGTCAGTTTCCTGGGGGCGATATTATACTACAGTCATGCAAGATATGACCAATGGGGGAAACTGGGTGAAGGGTAGACGGTTCTTTCTGTATGTTTTCTTATAACCGCGTAAATCTACAATTACGCCACAATAAAAAGGTTTTTTAAAAATGTTATTTGTTAAAAAAAAAACATCTTTACTCTCTATCCCCTTATCCTGATTTATTTTCTTTTCTTTAGAGCACTAACACTACCAAACATCAGACATGTTTATTTATCTGTTTATTTTTTGCCTCCCCTGCTGATATGTAAGCTCTGTATGGGTAGAGACTATGTCTGTTTCATCTTCTGTCTTCTTGGCGCCTAGAACATTCCTAGCACATAGCTGCTACACAATACATATTCATGGAATAAGTGAAAACCTATGAAATATGGAATGAATGAATGAATGAATGAGCACTCCTCATAGTGCTCTGCAGCACTTTCAAAATTTCTGAAAGCTCTAAAACCTAGATATAACAATTTGTTCAACATTTTGTACATTTTCTAACTCCAAGCGTTACGGCTTTCAGTGCAGAAATATCTCCTTTATAATGAGAGCGCTGTAACTTATCTTTCCTAGTACACAATGCTTCCTTGCTTTCAGCCTACAGGGATTCAATCCTCCTTAGCAAAAGTGAAAGTAAGGACTGAGTTAGATAATGACATCCAAGAATGCCTTTCAGCCTGGAGTCCATTCGGCAAGCAGAAATTCAGGGTCAGCTTCACGGATGCTTTATAAACTCAAGAGAAAAATACATAATAGTAGTAAAATAAAAATGCTACATTTTAACCACGTTTCATCAGTTGAAACGAAATAATCACTTTTTGGGGGGGGGGGTCACAGGCCTTATCTCAGTGAAGTTGAGTTTAATCTAACGAGCCAATTAAATGATTGTCGAGGCCAGGAACTTGAAGTGAACTGTGAACCCAACAAAAGAACGAATTGTACTAGTTTACTGGGTCTGAAACCAAACCTTAATACGAGCTGTTTACTGAAATGTGAACCAGCTGAAGTTTGAGAGCGCCTTCCAAACACACCTGCGGATTCAGTCTCATCAAGTAACTGAACCTACATCTATTTAAAAGCTTTTGAAGAGGCTCAGAAACTCAAATTGCAAAACAAATCACAGACCGAACTTGCATTGAAACTAATATTTCTTTACAGTGAATTGACTAAGGAAGACACAATAGAAATGTGATTATAAACGCCCTTTTCAGAGTCAACAATATACTATGGTGAGTTTTTAAACAATCAAGCCTGCAATTATTTTTCTGATGGAGACTATAAGATCCTTTTGATATGTGTGTTCTGTGTAGAAGGAGGAAGTTAAGGGTTCAGAATTATAGCAGAAAAGGAAAGGACTGAAGTGAGATGAAGGGAGTGGCTGCTTAGAGACGAGAAACCCAACCACCTCAAGACTTAGCTTTAATCCTAGGGAGAGACCTACAATCATGGGGTAGCCCTAACACCATTGCTACAAAAACAAATACTGCTTCACAGCTGGATCCAAACTGCTTAGAGTGGAAGCCCTGAAACCCTGAATCCGCAGTGGCAGGAGCATTACCTGTAGAGAGCTGGGTGGGGAGAGGGTTCATTTCCTTGTCCACCATCTTCTGGTACAAAGCCCTCAGGCTAAAAGGCTCCACTGTGAAAGGCAGGGTCCCAGTCAACATGGCGTACATGTTCACACCTCTGAAAAGAGAGACACGGAAGCATGAGGACAAGGCCCCTTGGGAGGGCAAGACAAAGAGGGC
The DNA here is from genome assembly GCF_021613505.1 of Equus quagga. Taxonomy (NCBI): domain Eukaryota; kingdom Metazoa; phylum Chordata; class Mammalia; order Perissodactyla; family Equidae; genus Equus; species Equus quagga. The sequence goes on from NW_025802777.1 coordinate 10,864,550, forward strand.
ACGGGCTTGGCGAATCTCCAGTCCTGTCACCTTCTTGCTGACCTCACGAGGCCTTCTTCACAGTCATCTCTCTAGAACCCTCAGCACCACGCTGAGCAAGAGTGAAAGACGTGGGTGAAAACACACTTGTGAAAACTTGGAGATAAGAGGAGTTCAAGAGCTTCAAGAACTACCTCCTAAAGATGGAAAACCTTGTACCTTCTTTCTGGAAGGAAGTCCAACCCAAATTATGTGAAAAATACTTGCGGTGGGGGGCTGTTAAGAACCTCAAATAAAAGTGGTCCTGCCATTATGGGATTTTCCAAGTACGGTTTACAAGGTGGAGGCTGGAGGAGGCCAGACCAAAAGATACAGGCAAGACCCTGCATGGGAGGGCAGGTCACAGTCTAACCAGCATGCCTGGTGACCGCTCAGCCCTTTGAAAAGAAAGTCTCACACCCAAAACTGGTGTCTTGCTCTTCTCTTGAATTCTGCTCGGCCTCTAACTAGAGAAATTCCTTGGAGGGGAGAGGGTCTCCTTCCCACTCTTATTCTTCCCATCATTATTTATTGTGAAATTCTGCCACCCAGCCCTGGCCCAATATCTCAGATGCGGTCAAAATACCTTCTGAATGGGCTTAACTGCTTATATCCAAAGCCAATCCCAGAAGAGCAACATCTTCTCAGAGGATTTTTATTTTCCTGATGTGCAAACCTAATATCATTTTGATGAGATTTCCTGATGGGGATGAAACGCCTGCCTGCCAAGAAGTCTCAAGTGCTCAAAAGCGCCTGAGGGAATAAGTTTTAAAAACAGGCAATAGGATTTCCAGTCAAAACAAATCCAAGGAGACTGATTGAAATTAAGACCCTCGGGGCCCAATTCCACTAAGACACCTCTGAATTACAGCGCTCCAGATCAAGACAGGTATGGCGCCCACGGGCTCAAGGCAGAAATCATTCTCAAATTGCAGACTTATGCCAAGACCTGGTTCCTGCTCTGTAACTCACAGTCGAGGTAGGGAGACAGATATAAACTTTCTTTCCACAAATACTTGCTGGCTGGCTCTCTGCCCCAGGCAGTGGTGTAGGTGCTGGTTGAGGTGAACCAGACAAGGACCCGCCATCTTGAATTTGAGGGGAGAGGGAGACAGACAATCAACAAGTAAACAAACAAATGAGTACAATCCTTTCGAGTGGTGATGAGAGCAGAGAGGGTAAGAAAATGCTGGACTGTTCTGCTTTTAACCACAGAGGAGTTCAATTAACGGAGAAAGAGGACTTAACAAGTACTGGAAGATGGGAGGCCCCTCAGGGTGGGTATATGTGTGTGAGCTTATCTGTCTGTGGCTGGATGTGAGGATGGGGAAGCTAAACTGCGTAGACCAAGAAATGGAGACAAGAATGAACCAGGCACACGCGGGGCCATTTAGAGCAGCTTTTCCCTGCGTGTGTTTAGTGGAACGAAGTGCCCAGGATGAGAAGAGATGTTTCGTGAATAAAAGTCTATGCCAAACAATTTGGGGGGGTAGTCGTCTGGTATTAAGTGGATTAAAGGGGCTCAGAATGGGGAGCAGAGACTGCGGCAGTAAATCCACACGTGGCTATTAAAGCATCACTGAGTGGGAGTGATGGTGTGCGATAGAAAGAGAAAGGGAGCGAAGCAATAGAGACATTGGAAGGGGATGTGCCAAGTGTTGAACTTGGAAAGCTGGACGAACAGTGGTAACAGTGACAGAATTGAGGAGCGGGAGAGGAGAGCCAGTCTGAGGGTGGAGGGAAGAAGTGTTAGGGGTGGTAACATGGTTGAGGACCTACGATGCAAGGCTGCCTTTTGGATATGGTAGAGCTAAACATCTTCGCTTTGGAGGATTTTTGGAGATTGATAAGAAGGCCCCCAAATCATAGAATTTTTGCATTCAAAGGGGTCTTGGACACATGGCTTTTATGGATGGAAGTCCCCTGGAACATCCACCAAGCTGTCGTTGGAGACCCCTCGAAGGCTAGCTGTTTCCAACCTCCCTACGGCAGCTCCTTCCATTCAGGGCAACTCTATGCATGAGGAGGGCCTTCTGGATACCAAGATGAAGTCTACGACTCCTACCCATTGGCTGTGGGACAAGACTGGTTGATTCTGTCCCTGCTCACCCATGTGCCTTAATCTCGGTTCTAACATTTACACCTAAAGCTGAGGAGCCTGGTACTTATACAATATTATTGTTTCCGCAGGTAAGTGTTTTATAATACCCCACCCACCCACGCAGTGTTTCTGGAAGTGAGGGACATGGACACATTCTCAGGGGTTCAGTGGTTCCACTTTGGATTTTCTTTTGATGTTACACTAAAACATTTTACAAAGCCTAACCAGGGGCATTGGACGCCTACCATAAAACCAGGCACACCCTCCATCGTACACACTCCATTTCAGTGCCTGCTTTGCATTTGTGTTCACCGGCACACAACTTTGGCCAAAATATGTCACTTTAATTGTCACAGGCTAATGAGAAAGGAGCAGAGGGGAACTCAATTTGTCAATGACGTTTCTGTGCTTATATCTGTGGAAAAGAAAGTCTCTTGATCTGAATAGTGTGGTGGTTCCCAGAGTGTGGTCCTCACACCCGCATCATCATATCACCTGAGAACTTGCTGGGAATGCATATTCTCAGGCCCCACCCAGACCTAGTGAATCAAGACACTCTGGGGATGGGGCCCCAAAATCTGCGTTTTCACAAGCCCTCCCAGTGCTTCGGATGCACAGTCCTGTTTGAAAGCCACTGGATGAATGAAAAATGGTGGGAGAGTTGAGTGATCCCAAGACGGGCCTGACCAGCTCCAAGAGCCGGCGCCCGACACGGAGCATGACACTCAGACTGTGCACGGAAATTCAGTTCTCACAAAACAGTAGCCGTGGCATGTAATTAACGTTTCCAATTTGAATTTTGGGGGGTTCTTTTAGTCTTGGTTATATTTAACTCGTAAATGAGTTTCGTTTTTTGATTTGTACAGAGCCATAAATAAAAGGAGTGTAATTTTACATTCATGCACATTAAGTAAATTTAAATAAAAATAACTTAAGTGAACACCAGGGGTACCAAGAATGTTCTTCCTCTACAAGAAGAGTGTACCATACTCAAATTGCTCTGACCTTTAAGATTTCCCTTTATCTTTAGGGGACATAGAGGTTCCTGTCACAGGTAGGGTGCATAAAAGTAGCGCAGAATGCTATAGAAGGTAGGATGTTTTGGTAACAGGAGGAGATCCAACTGAAGGAGTTGGGAGAACGGAATACCGGGTCAGTAGAGCAATTCTAAAACTTTTGTGAAAGTTTCTCTCTTCAAGGAGTCCTTGGGACATCAAACCGCTCGGCTCCTTGTCACCAACTGGCTTCAAAAGATGAGAAGAATCTCTTCCAGTCATTGCCTCTCTCCACTATCTGGCTGGGACCACAGATAAAAGTAAGAGAAGTGTGTCTTAAAGATTTTGCTGGTGAACCAGCACAGAATAGTCGGACCAGGATCAAACAAGTGGTTTTTATAATAACTGATTATTTTACCTAACTGGCTCCAGAATTTCTCTTGCAGAAGTTGATCATCCACAAAAACAGGGACAAATCCTTAAAGAGGACAGCTCTCTCCTCCAGGGTCTCTCATGTACAAAATGTGGATAATGGTACCCAGCTCTCAGTCGGTATGTAGGTCAAATGAACCAAACCAGAGAAAGGGCTGAATGCTGTGTGTGGCAAAAATTCAGTGCCTGATAAATACGACCTATTGTTGCTTCACAAAACTTTAAAAAACAGATAAAAAGCTACGATTATATTTGTATCCCACTGCCAAATAGCAATGGAAATCTACATTAAGAGTCATACAGTCCTAGGAGATTTTCTAAGAGAAACCAGAATGAGCATCTTAATTCTGCGCCCTCCGTTTTCATACATGTTTAATATTGGGATAAATAGAAATCCAGTCCCTTTGACATTTCAGAAGTCTGTGAGAATACCAAGGGAAAAATGTGGAATGCAGTTTATAAACCTCTGTAATCCCATAGAATTAGTAGGAGTTTCAAAACATGTTCAGAATTTCCTGATGTGTCTTTTGAAAGATGGCCAGGGGCTTTCTAGCTTCTCCATGGCGGTCATGGGGCCCTCAAGAATCACAGAGAGTTTTAAAGAAAGCGGGTAATGAGAGACTGGGACGAAGAAAGGCAACAAGTAAACATGATTTGGGTTTTTCCAAGCAGAAAGAAATAAGGGTCAGTTATCGCTGGGTGGAAGAAAACCCAAAGATACTGGCCCATGTGGAATACTCTGGCGTCAAAAGAGAAAGAAAAGTTGACACTGAAGGACAGCTGGAAGAAAAGGAGGTGGGGACCCATGAAATATAAATGTGGAATCTTCGGGATTATGTCAGGAGCCAAATGGTGGTCCTGATATTTAGTCCAATAACAAAAATATTCCCTGAAGGAAAAGCTGGGGTATCATCTGCCCCCCAAGAGAGGAAACACAGAGAGTTGCACCTCCCTGGAGAAGGCGGCCAGCAACTAACAAGACACAAGGGACAAAGCCACTGACAGAGCTTTGCTGGCAGGTGGAGGTCTGATGACTTGTTCTCAAGGGCTGGTGGGCGGGATCCTCAAAAACTGCTCAGTTTATACCAGAGAGCAGGTGACAGAACTTGCAGCTGACACACCTTGCTTCTGTGTGATTCTTCCAGAAAGAAACCGCCTCAGAAAAACAAAAAATAACTCTCTGCCTAAAAGCAATATCCTTCCATTTTTCAGTATCAACTTTCAATACAACTTCCAATTTAAGGTCTTGAAAGGAGAGTGGGAACTGATCCATCCATTTGGAAAATCTCAAACTTCACCACTGCTCCATTAAATGGTCTGTGTTCTGCAAGAAATTATCTTCTTTAAAATTTAAAAAAATTCTAAACTTTTTTTCTTTTTCCTTTCTTCCTTCCCCTCTTCCATCCTAAATGCACATGCTAGCTACCAAAAAAAAAAAAAGTCTTAGATTTTATAATTGAAAAATCTCAGAGGCTAAAGGAAGCTTCTCTCTTAAAAGTCAAAAGCATTCAACTACCCAAAAGGAGCCATGGGTCTCCTCTTCCCACCTCCTTCTCCTGCCATCCTTCATTTTGAGAGGGTCTGAACGGAGAGAAAATGCTAGCCTTCCATATTTGAGCTCCAGGAGTAGCTGCTCGTGTCTGGCAGTACTTTTACAAAACAGAGTCTGAGGGCCGGAACAAATTCTCCCACTCTCCCTCCTGAACGCCTATGTCTACGTGGGGATAGTAGGGCTGAAACAAGATGGCTCCCCTTGGCCAACTTATCTACCCAAAGCAACAGCACTGGGGACAGAGACGTTCTCACTATGTGAAAACAGATCCAGTGAGACTGAGATGGTGATTTGGGTATCTTCTGTGCAACTCTCCACTAGGCACCAGGTCTTCACACAAATGCTTCACCCATCCCAGGTGCCCCCATGGGAGCAAAGAGCAGCTTTGGTTGAAAAAATGTTGCACCCTCAATCCTTTGGGGACAGAACTCTCAACTTTCGCTTTCCTTACCCTTCAAGATTCACCGAAGTTTAAAGAGCATTGTAATATTCTGAAAATGAAGTTAATCTTGATTTTTAAAAAGTACGTCTGCATTAAATTTTCTAAATTAGCATATACCCCACCACTCTGATGAAAAGTCAGCAATAAAAAAGGTTCACTGTAGCAGAATGAACATTTTTGTTTTTATGTCTGAAATCTCAAAGTTCATTGGAGATAGAGATACAGATATTTCATTCACCTGGATTAAAGGAAAGAAGCAAATGATTTTAAAGATAGTCATATATGGTCCATGTATGAAAATAATGACAATTGAAAATAACAGAAAACACTCAAGCTGGAGTGTACCACTTTTCAACTCCATCGTTAATTCCTGATTCCCTAGAGGAGGAGGGTTCTGGGGGCCCCATTTGTGGGGAAGAGCTCTCTTTCCCAAGTTTCTTCGAATGACAAGCTGGTTTTCTTCCTACGTCACTCTCAGAAGTCTTGGGCAAAGGCCCTGTCTATCCATCAAAGTCCAAAACCTCTTGAGAGGGGAATTTGTTTTTGATTTTGGAAGTGAACTCTTCATTCTGTCATTGTTCCAGAACAATAAAAAGGGATGTTTTGTCATAACAGTGTCTGACCCAGGGAGAAAATTGGTTCCATTCTCACTCTCTTTTTAAACAGCCTTTTAAATTAAATTCTCTTCGGGTTTTCCATTTCCAATTCTGCCAGCAAAGTCATGGGCACCAAACGGAATCCTAACCAGCATCTCAGACACAACAACCCAAAGCCATGGAAAATTAATCTCGTAAAGAAGGTTCCTTTTTCTCCAAGATTAAGAGCCAGAGTAAATCAGATTTTTCACGCTTTCCGGGCTTCGCATATGCTGTTCCCTCTGCTTGGAGAGTTTCCCCTCCTCTTCTCCACCTGGAAAACTCCATCTCATCCCTCAGGAGCAGATTAAACTCTCCTCTGATGCCTTCTTGCATTGACCCAACGATGCAGCCTTGTATTTTCTCTGCACTGTGCCTGCTGACATGGTCTATTTGCTTACAGGTAAGACTAATGGGTAAGGAGCTGTCTTAATCAGCTTGGGCTGCCACCATAGATGAGGTGGCTCCGAGTTCTGGAGACTGGAGCCTGAGAGCAGGGTGCCAGCATGGTGAGGCTCTGGTGAGGGCTCTCTTCCTCGCTTGCAGACGGTCACCCTCTCACTTTGTCCTCTTGTGTCAGAGAGCGAGCAAGCTCTCTGTGGTCTCTTCTTATAAGGACACTAATCCCATCATGGAGGCTCCATCCTCATGATCTCCCAAAGACCCCGCCTTCAAATACCATCACACTGGAGGTCAGGGCTTCAAACTATGAAGCCGGTGGGGGAGGGGGGCCACAATCGAGTCCACAGCAGTAGATAAGTGTGTTAGATTGAAAAAAAAAAAAAAGAAAAAAAAAAGGCCACAAATTCCTTGCCACTGCTCCCATCAAGGGGTGGGATCTCTCTCCTCTTGACTTGACCATGTGACCTGCTTTGCCCAATGAGACATTAGCAAATGTGACACAGAGGCATCTTGAAAAATGCTTATGCACGTAGGGCTTGCCCTCTCTCACTCCAGAGGACTCTTCCACCACCATGTGAACGAAATTCTACATATTTTGTGGTTTCCTTTTGTTTCTGGGTTTCACGCAGCCAATAATTTATTACCTATAGGTGACAGCAATGGTGGAGAATTTGGTTTTCTTATCTGACCTTCTAGAGGTTGGGTGGCTCATGGAGGCTTACACTCTGTTGGGTAAGGAATGACCAAGAATTCAGTTAGTCTATTTCATCTGTCTGTTACTGAACTTGATTCAATAAGGGAATTATTTCATGCTTACTGGGATGGAGAATGGCTCTTGGGATCTGGAATGGTGAGTTTTTACTCAGTAGTTTACTTTTGACCTTTCCTGAGATTTCAGAGCTTAAACAACAGAAATTTCTTCTCTTACAGTTCTGGAGGCTCGACATCCAAGATGAAGGTGTCAGCAGGGTTGGTTCTCTCTGAGGCTGAGAGGGAGAATCTGTTCCATGTCTCTCTCTGAGCTTCTGGTGGTTGCTGGCAATCTTGGCATTCCTTGGCTTGTAGAAGCATCTCCCTGATCTCTGCCTTCATCCTTAGACAGCGTCCTCCCTATGTCTCTCTGTGTCCAAATTTCCCCCTTTTACTAAGACCCCAGTCATATTTGATTTTATGACCTCGTTCTAACTTGATTACCTCTGTAAAGGCCCCATCTCCAATAAGGTCACATTCTGCGGTCCTGGGGGTTAGGACTCCAACACATCTTTGGGAAGGGAACACAAATCAATCCACAACATTTTGTTACCCTCCTGCTTACAATTTTCCAATGGCCTCTCACTACCCTTAAGGGAAAATCCAAACCCCTCCCCACACCCCCCACCCGACGGCCTTCACACATCCTGTCCCTCTGCCTCGAGCCTTCCTCCCTGACTTCTTTGTCTTCCCACAGCTGATGCCTTCTCACCCTTAGGGTTTGGCTTTGAGGTCTTCTCCTCAAGTGGTCACCCCCATCTTCATCCTCTGCATCCCGCCCACTTGTCCACAGCAGTTACCACCCTCAGTTTATAGTTTTTCAAGAAATTGTCTGTCTGTCCCACTAGAACATAAACCCTCCAGAAGAAGGAAAACAGCAGAAGCCTAGAGGGTGAAAATTAAAGGCAGACCCTAGAGTCAAACCACCCAGGTCAAACCCTGAGTCTGTCATGCACTAGCTGTGTTATTTGGGCAAGTGCCTAAGTCTCTTTGTGCCTCAGTTTCCCCATCTGTAAGGTGGGATAACAGCATTCCCGTGAAAGGCTGTTAGGCAGATGTGATGAGCTGACAAATGCAAAGCCCTTAGAACACTGCTCGTCACTCAGCCGGAGGCATGTGGGGGTTAACAACGATTGTTACAGGAGCGGGAGCCGCCTCACTGCTCTGCTCACCATCGTGCACGCAGAACTCGGCACAGCGCCTGGCTCCACAAATATTTGCCGAATGAACAATCTCTGGTAAGCCATAGGCTGCTCCCATAGCTTCCTTTTGTTTTTTAAGCTTTATCAACAGCTTCTAAAAAGGGCCTAATTGATGCCATCCCTGTGAATTAGGCGAGGGTCGCGTGGCCTCATCCCCTAGGGAATGTTCCAGAGAGTCAGCTAACACAGACTTGCTCCAGGGTCCCACATGGGCCTCCAGAGCAACGCCACAATCAATGGGAAGCCCAGGGTCTACATGGTGCGTTACCATTTATCAAAGTCTTTCTCATACAATACTTCATGGCACCAGGACTAAGAATGAGGCCTGATTAGAGCTTTTCAGAAGACCTGCAGCTGCATATCACTTCTTGGAAAAAAAAAAAAAATGCAATTAAGTGGAGGTTAGCAAAGAAATGTCCAGCTGCCGCAGACAGCCCAACCACGCGAGCGGCCAGGGAAGAGGGAAGTGAGCGTCCGAGCACCCTGGTCTTAGGTCATCTCCATCCTGCCTGCAGCTTCCCCTCCACCTTCTCTCCTTCGATGCCACCATGACTTATCGTTAACGGAGAGGGACACAGCTGTGGCAATGGACCAGGACCCTTCGTTTTAACCACAGGGCCCTGAAACTGAGATATGGAGCATTTGTGGTCACTAAATGTGGATTCCTTTCCCAAGTCAAGGGACTTGGCAGAAAGGCCAGAGCAAAGTCTGAGCTTAAACCTGACCCTCAGATGTGCTGCCCTTTGCAGCCTGTGCTTTTCCGTCCCCTTCATATTTCCCAGACAAAATGATCGGTTCTATCCTACCCTCAGCATGAGGGGACAACAGGTCCCATTTCACTTACAAGGGCCAGGAGCTCTCCCACACCTCTGACAACCCACAAGGCTCCTTCTTTCTACCCACAGTCCTAGACTTTGAGGAGATGCCTGCTTCGCCAGTCATGACTGGAAAAGTCCCCTGTCACAGGCTGAGCCTCATCACCATGACAACCGGTGACACCACCATATCATCCAGCACCCTCGAGAGCAGGACCTCAGGAGCAAACTGTCACCTCTCTCCAACCTACCGACTTCTCCTTCTCTTTGGCCACTACGTCTCCCACCCCCTTCCCTGTCACCACAGTCACACGACACCCCTGAATCTCCTGGTCTCTCTGGCTCCCCATTCTCCACAGCCTTTTTTTGTTTTTTGGGGACAAATTGTCCCTTTCATAGCTTTCCATTTAGCACAAATGAGTTCCCTAACTGTTAAGGAAAGAAGGTGATTAGTGACTCAAACATTCATATTCACCCATTAATAAATATTTATGGAGGGCAGATTATGTGCCAGACACTTATGAGAACTCTTCAGTGTCGGAAAGGACCAAGAACGGATTTCACCTCATGTACTGACTCTGATCCATTGGTAGTGGCTTCCCAGACGGCTGTGTTGAGAAGGAGTCTGAGGCCCTAGTGGGCACAGTGTAAAGAGTCTGTGGTTAGCAACCCTGGCCAAGCCACCCAGGGTACCTCAAAGAGAAGGCATCCTCTGGCCACTGTCTCCTGCTCCCATCCCCACCCACTCTGGGCAGCTCCCGACCCGCCTCAGGGAGTCAGCAGCAGACCACACACATGCAGCCTTGGTCACACCTCCTCTTGAGAGGTAGGAAAAGTAACCAGGAGAGTGCAAAGCACAGCTCCGCCCCTCACAAGCTGTGTGCGCCTCCGGGCTACGCTAACCACTGGGCCTCTCTCCTGTCTGGGTAAAGTGGGGGCGGAGAGATGCACCCCCTAGGCTGTCCTGAGAATCAGAGGCGATAATTAACTCCGAGCACACAGCCCTCCACAGCCCTCCGCTCAGGAATGGAAGCAGATTCCTGACTAACTGGTTTCACTCCCTGTCTGACCGGCCAAGCCTGGGTTCCAGGGAGAGCTGGCCCTTTCTGAAAGGTTCAGGGAATTCTGTAGCCCTCAGAATCTCATTCTGGTCTCTGGTTCCTCTCAATCTCCAACCAGAACTTCCTGAATTTCTCTCACTTCTAGACCCTGGCACTGGGTTGCGGTCCTCTGCCGACTGTAGTCCCCGACCCTCTAGCTTCTGTTCACCAGGGAGAAGTGCCTGTCCTTTCCTTCCACCCTCCTCCCCTCTTTCTCTTCCCTCCTTCCTCTCTCTCTCCTCTCTTGCCTTTCTCCCTTCCATCCTCCCTCTCTAGACCAGGCTCCGTGCCAGGTGCTCAGGAATCTTTGGAGCAAGCCAGGGGGTCCCTTTCCCTCGGCCTGCAGTCCAGGGGGTTCTGGCAGGTGAGCAATGACCACAGGGCGAAAGCCAGGGGAGCAGAGAGAGGCACTAGAGGAGACACTGGTGGCCTCAAAGCCAGCCCACAGGAGACAGGTAGGCTGCCCGGAGGAAGTGGCATCCAACAAATAAGAGGGAAAGAAAAAGGGTCCAGAAGCAGGAAAAAGAGTTCCCAGCAGAAGGAATTGTGCATGCAAAGGTAGGAATCCAGGGGAAGGCAGGCTGCGTTCAAGGGGCAGCAAACAGTGCAAAGTTAGCTGGTGGGTTGGGGCAGAGGGCAGGGCCAAGCAAGGGCCCCAACTAAGCCATGTTCAAAAATCAGTACTTTATCTTGAGAGCCTGGAAGTCTGTCTGGTTCAAATCCCACCTCCACCACTTAGTAGCTCCGTGACTTTGGGAAACTTTATTAACTTCTCTGGTGATTGGTTCCTTCTTCCATACAGTGGAGATAATAGACGGTAACAGTTCCACTGGGTTACCACGACAATTAAATGACACAGTGCCTGCTGTACAGGAAGCATCCAGCAAACATCAGCTTTTCTCCAACCTGGACAAGGGGAGTGTAGTGAAGATGGAGAAAAGTAGGGGAAATCCAGAAACGTTTTGCATCAATACACACTTAGCCCTTCTCATCTCTAGCTTCTGTATCTTAATCAGGAGCCCAGTCTCTGTGCATCTAGAGCCCATTTCCCAATGGCAAGGAATGTGGTCCCTACCCAGGAATCCAGGACTCTACAGGGCTGCCTGGACCATTCACATATGGTAATGAGGGCCTCACTCACCATGGGGAACCAGGAGGGACCTAGATTTAGTAATGAGGGCCCCTGCAGCCACCCGTGACTCATTCCTTCAACTATTGATTGAGTTTTCCCCTCATGGTGCCCACTGTGCTAGGCACTGGTGAAGCAGACCAATAAGGTCCCCACCCTCATCCAGCATCCTTTCCTACTGGGGAGACAGAGAATAAATGGATTAACAAACAAGAAAATGACAGGCCATGACAAGTGCTAGAGAGGAAATTAAAAGGGTGAGGAGACAGAGTCATGGGGATCCCTTCCGACAGGGAACTCAGAAATGGTCTCTGCGACGGAGACATGGGGTCAACGCTGGAATGTGGGAATGGAAAGGCCATTGGAAGAGCTGGAAAATGGCGTTCCAGGCAAAGGAAAGGGCGAGTGCAGACCCCAGGTGTGGGAAAGACGAAGCAGAGGCCACGCTATGTGAAGAATTGCGAGCAGAGGGTGGGCTAGGAAGCGAAGAGCCAGGAGCGGTGGGCAGAAGCAAGGTGCGGGAGGAGCACAGCTGAGCATGCAGGCTGAGCTTTATCCACACGCGGATGGAGAGCTACGGCAGGATTTTAAGCGGCGGAAGGACGTGCACAATCCACGAAACCACACATGGGTTCTGCGCGTGCTGGGCTCTGTTTTCTTGTCTCCCAGACCCTAAATGAATTTTGGTAAAGCCCTCTCTGGCAGTTTGTGGGGAAAAGACCAGAAGGAACAGAGGTGGACGGAGTCACTGAATACACATCTTAAAGCCTATAACATAATACATTCTCATCAATTACTCAAATGTTATTTCATAAGAAAGGGACAGCGAGACAGCAGGAAGGAGCATTCACTTGGATAAGCTCAACAACTCACATGGACCAGACATCGATTTTGGGGCCATATTTCTTCCTGGCAAGAAGTTCAGGCGCGGCGTAGGCGGGGCTGCCACACTGCGTGCTGAACGGGTCGGAGTGGCCCAGGATCCCCGCGCAGTTGCTCAAACCGAAGTCTGCAAAGAGGGGAGGACAAAACCGGCTCCGAATTAGAAAACTGTGGAAATGAAGAAGAAGAGGGG